>NC_016089.4:36300500-36392061 GCF_000004515.6 Glycine max | reverse complement strand
AATTATAAGGAGGAAGCACGGAATGCAGCACAGAAGCATAAAGCAAAGAGGGTGGAGAGTGTCAATGTTGATGCAGAAGCCTTTGGTGATCACTGGAAAGTTCAAATTGCTCTATGCATTCTGAAGCTGAAGCACTAGAACATATGAAGAAAAGAGATACAGGCCATCAAAGTGTGTCATTGGAGAATAAGACAAGAGATTCAACTGTGCCGAAGATAGGAGATTCGGCTAAAGTTGTGATAAAACAAGACATGAAGGGAAGAAGGCATAAATATGGGTTTAACAACAATAAACGTGAGAAACCAGAGAAGGTAAGGGTGGTGGATGATGAAAATGGCGACAAACATCAGCTGGATGAAGTCCTAAGGATGCCATCTACATGTTTATTTCTCAAGATATAGTATTTATATTCCATCACACATCCATTGACTGCTAATTACATGTAATAGACTTTTTTTAACATACTTGCCCCAAATAAAATCATAATTCAATGTTTGCTGCACAACACGTCACTAAAATTTGCTATGTACAAAATGACACCAACCCCAATCAACCCCTCCCCTGGTAACCCCCAATTTCATTCCTTCATGATTCATGGTCTTCATGTCATTCCTTCCCCGAGAGTTTGAAGTACTTTTGCCAATGATTTCTCTACAATTCACCCCACTTTGCCATCCTTTAAATCCCATGGAAATCTAGCTTTGAGTGCACACTATGTAATCTTGACATGTCTACGATTATTGTTACTTGTGCTACACAGTAATTTTCTTTCATGTCTTGAAACAAATTTAAAGCACAATTATCACAACACATCATCAACCTTAATTTGTTATCAGACTATTGATTTATCATACTTTTTCATTACTATTACATCTTATCCTATTTTGAATCACAATTAAAAAGCACAACTAAATCACTTATGACTTATCCTCTTTTGATTAATCCTATTTTGTATGTTGCTGTATGTTATTGTATAAAAGATCATGGGTTCTCCACCTGCCTCCCCTCGTCCTCCTCCTCCTCCTCCTCCTTCTCCTCTTGCTCCTTCGGACGCATCAGCTTCGTCGTCTGCCGTGAAGCGGACACGCAAAGCCTCACGTCTACGATCGTTGTCTACTAGACCACCTGGTGCTGAGAGACCAGTGGTTCATGTTAATCCTGCTACCAGCAAGGCCAACGGTCCCCACAGGAAGAAATTAAGAACATATTTGGGGATTGTAGCGCGTGATAAGGTGGACGTCACCTACGAGAACTGGAAGGAGGTCCCTACTGCTCAGAAGGACCTGATTTGGGAGGATGTTCAGATATTTTTCTTTTCTTATTTGATTTTGTTTAATTAATAGCCAAAAAATACATTATTGTAACAAATAAACTTTATTTGATGTTGTCAGGCAGAATTTGATATCCCAGAGGCTTCTGACAGTAGGATGAAAAGGAAGTTACTTCAGACCGTGGGGGAGAGATGGAGGCAGTTTAAATCAGACCTCACAAGGAATGGGCCCTTGCAGCCGATCAGGACGATGTCGAGGACACTGTCTGTGAGAAATACAACATTAGCAAGGAAAAGTGGGCCCAGTTTTGCCAGACTTGCAGAGACCCTTCTTGGGAGGTATGTTCCTTGCCATTTAAGTTGTTTTTCAAAAAACATGATGTTGTTATACTTCATTCTACCAATTTGAAACATTATTGTTTAATTTTTTCAGGATGTGCGCAAGAAGGCACAGGCCATCCAGAAGCAGAATACTGCCCCTCCTCATTTTATCTCGTGGGGGTTATGACTATTTGGAGCAGAAGCTCCTGGCTGAGAAGACGAAAAAGAAGCTGGAGGAAGCTGCACAGTCAGGAAGCGTTGATGGCTTCATCGACCCTCCATCCCCGGTCAGACGCCACGTGAAGTGGAAGATGGCCCGCACAAAGAAAACAGGGGAGATGACGACTGAGGCCGCAAAGGAAATCGCTGAGAAGATCGTAAGTCATTTTCAACTAACCATTACAATTATATTTCAATATTTTGTGAATGCCATGTACCACTATGTGTTTTCTATGTAGGATTCCTTTGAGGAGCAAGCCACACAGGGATCCTTCGTCCCCCATGGACGTTAGGATGTTCTCACCACTGCTATTGGACGTCCAGAGCACCCTGGACGTGTCCGTACTGCTGGAGCCGGTGTCACCATCAAGCAATACTTTGGATCAGCTCCACGGACGTCCCGCAGCTCTTCCTCCCTGCCTCCCAAAGAATTGCAGCAGTTGACCCAGCAAATCAGGGACCAGCTAGAGGAGTCCATCACAGAAAAAGTGACGCGACAGCTAATGGCATCCTTCAGCCAGATGCAATCTCAGGGACTTGCACCGCCTCCCGACCCTCTGGTTGGTCCCTTTGGTCCTCGAGTAAGTACAAAGGGGAGTTGTGTTGATCCCTCAGGAAACGATCCTGAGACGGATGACTCTGATAGGTGCAGCTTGTACATAGAAGCAGATCCTGCCCGCCTAGTTGCCATGGGGAGAGTTTATGAGGGATCCACTGTTGTTCATAACACTCATTTGTTGCCTGGCCAAGTAAAGGTGAGTGTGGAGGAGGTTACAGATGCAGATGCTCCAATGCCTGTACCCACTAATGAGGTTTCCTTAGTGGGGCAGGCACTTCACACCTTCCTTGCTTGGCCGACACATCTGGTCAAGTCTTTATCACAGCAGGTACTTTACTCTGACTATATGTTTCTTATTTTTAAATTAATTCATTCAGCATGCCTCAAATTAGGCCATTTAACTTTGTTTCATGAACCGATAGTTGTGTCTCCGGCAAAACCACCTCCAAAGCCCTATCCAGAGGTCGATGATCCGCTTTATCTGATGACATTGACCATCCCAGAGCTTTTCTTGAGGCCTTATTAGGTTAGATAGGATGCCACCGTGTTCGGGATCTTTCATCCAGATTTCCCGCTCTACATAAAGCACGAAGACCTCTCCGAAATCGCACACAATGGTCAATGTCTCAGCATATCAGTGTTACAGTTGTGGATTCTGTAAGTCATTTTATATTACTTTTAATTACCTAAGTTATTGCTTTCAGTTCATAAATATTTAACTTTGACATAACATAAATAGGCATCTCACTGAAACATGTATGCGAGCGGGGAATTCTGATATCTATGGATTCCTCGAGCCACAGTCCATTCAGAGGTCTGGGCAATCGCAGTTTGAGTTTGAAAGTTACATAAAGACTTGGATGCAGCGTTCAAAACGCGATGTCTATCTTGGAGCCTACCTAAATGGGTAAGTCACACAAAATAACTGAATTTAATTAATGTTTACAAATATACTAACCAATATTCGTCTCCACTGCAGCGGACACTGGAAGATGGTGGTCATCCTGCCCAAGGAACACCTAGTTGTCTGGTTTTGTTCATTGCATAACAGGCCAGACAACTACCTTAAGGATATTATTAACATGTTAGTGTTCTTTTCAATATATTTGCATTGAAATACCTCAATGTACAACATCATTTTTTAATTGTTACTCATCTGGAACAGTGCTTTAAAAGGTCTTGATGATGCTCCACAGCCTAAATCAAAGGCTCCTGTTAGGTGGATTGTCGTCAAGGTACGTCATTTACATATAACTTCCACTTGTATATATTTCTTTATGTGTCTGTACACTAGTTGTTTAATTAATATCCAAATTTCATTATGTATTTAGTGTAATAGACAAAAAGGAAGTACTGAGTGCGGCTACTATGTGATGCATTGGATGTCCACCATCATTTTAGGAACTTTTAGGAATAATTGGGAAGTGGTAAGTTTATTTCAAACAAAATCGATTTTTTTATAATTTGTATTACATTATTAACTTATTATGATTTATTTCATCATGCAGTATTTTAACGATCCTAGACCATTGGAGCCAGAGGGATTAAAGGCATTACGGATCTAGTGGGCACAGTTTTATCTCCGAGTTAGAGATCAGACCTAGGATTTAGGGACATTATCTTTAGCTTAGTTTACTTTGATTTAACATTTTTGACATTTTCTATGTAATATGAACATTGAATTCATTGATGATTGTTCTTTATGATAAATCAATTATTTGATGTTTATTATCATTAAAACTGCTTGAAAGCATAATAAAATGTTTATTTGCTGTGAATTGGGCTTGAAATTGCATTTTACAGGTACAATTTTGGGTTTATTGTAAAAACATAAAGTATATATAAAAAGATACTTGAAAACAACATCGGTTATTAACAAAAACCGATGTTAATATGGTAAACAACATCGGTTATTTTCAAAAACCGATGTCAACATGAACCTTAACATCGGTCATACAGAAAACCGATGTTAACTTTTGTACATTAACATCGGTTATTCATACATAACCGATGTTACCATTTCTATATTAACATCAGTTATTTACACATAACCGATGTTAATGTGCATAAGTTAACATCGGTTATCTATACATAACCGATGTTAATGAACAAAAGTTAACATCGGTTTTCTATAAATAACCGATGTTAACTTTGTACATTAACATTGATTTTCTATGAATAGTCGGTGTTATATACAAAGACGTACAACAAATAAGTATATGCATCATCAATGTTGACATCGGTTTTCTACTGCAACCGATGTTATATTACATTAACATTGGTTATTCGAGAGAACCGATGTCAATATATAACATTAACATCGGTTTTACTACAAAACCGATGTTAACTTTCGTCATGCATACACTTTTTTTGCTATAGTTCATTGTGTTTAACATCGGTTATTTAGAAAACCGATGTTATCATATTTATGTTAACATCGATTTTTCAAAACCGATGTTAACGATGATACATTCAACATCGTCACTTTCAACATCGGTTTTAGAGCCGATGTAGAATGCCCTAAATAACCGATGTTGAAAGTATAATTTCTAATAGTGAGAGAAGCCAAAAGTATGAATGAATGGAAAAGTTATGTTGGTACTACGTTTAGGGGAATGAAAAAACTGAAGCGTGGTTCTTGCGTGCTTAACCTTCATAGGTCTCCTATGGTGGGAAGATGTTTTTTAGCCATATGGTTAAAATGAAGGGCTAGATAGGAAGGGTGCACCACAGGAAGAAAGTAGCATATAATTATTTTTTAATAAATAAAATTACAACTATAAACTTCAAAATATAGCCACCACCAAACTTCAAAATACAGCCACCACCAAACTTCAAAATATAATTATTTAGGCTTTCATTTAAGTTCTTAAATTAACTATTTTTCTCATTTTGATTCCTAAATTTATGTTAATATTATCATTTAAATTCTTAAATTAAAGACCAAAATGAGAAAAATAGTAATTTGAGGGACTTATTGTGAGTTTTTCTTAGTTTCATAGACTAAAATGACTTTAAAATACAAATTCAGTGACTAAATTGATCGTTTGCTAAATTGATACAAAAATTTTCATAGATTTGAAAAAGTTTTACAAAAATAAATAAAAAAAGGCATTAAACAAGCCATGAAGATAGCATATAATTGCTTTTTTTAATAAAATTACAAATATAAACTTCAAAATAAAGCCACCGCCAAACGAAAACATCACTGGATCAAAAATTGATACCAAAATATCTTTAGATATGAGAAACTAATATAAAATAAAAAATGAAAAGGCACGAAATAAACCTTGAAGACACATATATCTAAATCAAAACCCAAAAAATAAAGTGAAAGAAGCTTCAAATTTTGTCTTTGGGACTGAGGTTGCGCAACGTTTGAATTCCAGTGTGAAGCCCACCACTACCACTAAATCCCACCGCGAAATCCACTAAACCACATCATGAAACACATTGTGAAACTCAACATGAACCCCACTGCAAACACAACGAGAACTCCACTAAAAACCATGGCGAGAACCGCAAACCCCACGTCGTGAACTACATTGTAAATTGTTGTGAACCCCACCATGAACCACATTGTAAAGCACTATGAACCCATCATAAAATTGCTTCAAAGTCAAAAGTTTTGAATCTGAACCCACAAAAAATAAGGATATTTTTTTCTCTATGAAAGAATTGAAATTGAATGGTCAAAGAAAGAGAGGCATTGGAAGAAAGAATCGAGATTTTGAGTCATGACGTGGAGAGTGAAAATTTAGGAAACATCGCTATAGTCCACGTGTAATTATATTTGTATTATTTTTAATAAAAATATTATATGGTGTTTTCCCCATCTGAAGCTCCCTCGTCTGTCTAGTCCTTCATTTTAATTGCACGACTCATGTAATACCCCATATTAATAAAAATAAATGTTTTTCTGTGTCAGTGTTTTATTTAAGTTGCTCTATGTGAGTGATGTGCATTTTTTATTAATAATTAAATTAATTTTGTTGTGTGTGAGTGAGATATGAGCCCCTAAGGCTCAAGGAAGCCCAAACCACCCTTAGAGTCCAAAAGCCTTCTTATCCCCCCCCCCCCCCGTCACACATCAGAATTTTGAATAGAGGAAAGAGGAGAAAAGAGGAAGAGGGAAGAAAGGCTAGAGGAAGAAGGAGAGCAAGACCCATACTCCCTAACTCATCCTTGTTGCTATAGGACCCTTGGTGAGTGTTTCTTAACCATTTTCTTCTCTTTCATCTTGTGATTGTTGAAGAATGATGGTGAAATTGGGAAGTTTGGGTTTAAAACCATAACAATGGAAAATTTGGGATTTCCCATGGATTTGCACGTGTTGAAAGTTGTAGGTTGTTGATTTGGTGATTAGAAGCATGTAGCTTTATTTTTTATTCACCCTTGTTGCTTGGGTTTGTTTGGAAGGCTGAAAATTGCCACTGATAGTAGATCTCGTGAAAATCATTATTTACCGAATTATGTTGCACGTTGAGCGAGAAAACCTCCTTGGGAAGGTAGTGCGTCTACACGCTGAGTGAGCATGCCTTGGCTTAGCGAGTAGACATTGTGCACTGAGCAAGCAGTTACTCGCAGAGCAAATAGGAATTGAGAATTTAATTAGCTTCGTAGAGAAGTTTCGCGCTGAGCAAGCAAGCCTCCTTAGGAAGGTAGTTGCGTATGCGCATTGAGCAAGCATGTCTCGACTTAGCAAGCGGGCATTGCATATCTATGAAGCACCAACACCAACACGAACACCGGACACGACACGGACACGGACACGTGGACACCTGAAATGTTGAAAATGTAGGACACGAACACGGCTATATATATAATTAAATAAAATAAAATTACATAAAATTAAATATGAGCGATATGCATAAAAGATCTAAATTGAAAATCAAGATTTATATATTCATCATCATCTCAAAAGAACTTTTCCTATGATAATGAGTCACAAAAAATACTAAGAGACCTCATTATACAATTTGTACGCTTTGTTTTTTTACAAAAAAAAATTATAAAGCAAGATGATGAATTAGCAACTTCAAGTCTTCAAGAATTCCACAAACTAGCAATCATCATTGAAAAAGACACCCTCTAACTCTGGTTCATCTAAAGACAAACTAGCAATTTCAAGAATACCACAATCATCAAGTGACCCAAAATCATCTCCAGCTACATCCCACATTTTAGTTTCCTCTTGATAATATTGTGGAGTATTCCTTGAGAGAAGTCGTAGGTTGCTATGAACAAATACTAAATCTTCAGCTCTATGTGGTGTCATCTTGTTTCTCTATAAAGAATGGATAAATGAATATGTACTCCAATTCCTTTCACAACAAGAAGATGAACAAGGTTGCGCAAGTAGCTTAAGGGCAATCTTTTGAAGTATTGGAGCATTAATGCCATGAACTAGCCACCAAGCTTTTGGATCCATTTGACATCTATCATTTAAAGAATCAAATTCATCAAAACCTTTTCTTCCATCCAAGAAGTTGGCAAACTCAATATTCACTTTCCTCCTTACATCCACATCAAGAAAGAACCTCTTGAAGCATTTTAATCTTTCACGAGTGAGTTCCATGTCTTGATGTGGAGGAACTCGATTAGAATCTTCACTTAACCATTCATGACTATAATATCTACAATTAAAAAGAAATATATACATGATTAAAATTTATGTAATTCTAAAAAAAATGTATGTAAAAAAGTATAGAGTCAATTACCTAGGATTTAAAGAATGAGCTAAACAATGGAGAGGAGTGCTACTCTTAGTCCAACGGTCAATTAATATGGAGTGCACTACCTCATAAAAAGGTTGATCCTTCACTCTCCTCCTTTCTTTCATATTGATATATGGCATTCTTCACCTTTTCAATCATTGAATCCCACATCTCATATACTAGATGGAGAGATGAAGCTTCTGTATCTGTTCTTCTAAGAACATCATAGATAGGGCTAGTGAAAGAAAGAATATAATCAACCTTATCCCACCATTTATCATCCAACAAAGTATCTTTCACAAATTTAGCCTTTGCAACATCATCTTCCTTATAAGAAGACCATTGGTCACTAATGACCATCTCTTGGAGTCCTTTCTTCAATTGCTTGAATCTCTTGAGCATTACAATAGTGGAGGCAAATATTGTTGGAGCAATGGATAACAATTTCAATGAATTGAATGAATTGAAAATTGATAGTCTCATAGAGTGACTCATGACAAAGTTTTTCACAAACATCGCATCATCCGCAATTTAGGTGATCCAAGAACATTATTCATAAGCAACATTATTTTTTTTCTGTATTATTGGCTGCACATATGTTCTTCAAAGCAAGATTTAATGTATGGACAACACATGGAGTCCAATAAATGGAAGGAAACTCAACCTCAATTATTAAACCTGTTGCTTTACAAACGGCTGCATTATCCGTCACAATTTGCACAACATTTGAGTGCGCAACCTCCATAATTACCTCCCTCATATGTTTGGCAATGAAATCCTTGTCTTTGATCTCATTTGAACAATCAATGGCCTTTAAAAACATAGGTCCACTCTCTGTGACAACCATGAAATTAATAAGAGATCTTCTTTGCGGGTCACTCCATCCATCACTAACAATGCTCACACCCTTCTGGCTCCATGCATTTTTAATTGGTTGTAACAAATTCTCCACATGTCTTCTCTCGTTTTGAAATAATGTTGTCCTTAATTTATTATAACCTGGAGGTTGGTAACCACTGATCTGATTGTTGGCAGCATAGGCAAATGCCTTCCTATAATGAGGATTTCTTGCTAAATGAAAAGGCAGCCCCGAAGAGTAAAACATCCTAGAAATTTCATGATCAAGTGTCTCTTTAGCTGGCAAATTAAAGGCATTTTCTACAAATGATGTCTTTCTCTTTTTTGGATCAACACCAAGAGTGTTTGTATCCATTTGGTGTTGAGTAGAAACCGGAGGCAATGACAATGATTTTGTTTTTGACCTCTCCACCCTCAATGTAGCCTCATTGTCTATCTTCTTCAAATCTATAAGTTTGGCAACTGTTACCTTTTGACAAACTCTAACTTCCTTTCCTGTCATCTTCAACAAGTGTGCCCTCACTCTAGTGTAAGACCCATTGAAGGTAAAATCACAAATATTGCATTTTATCTCATAATTTCCACCACCAGCTACACTTTTTATCTTTGTAACATAGGTCCATAAAGGTTTGGTATCATCATCTTGTTCTTTAGCTTGACTAGGACTAGAAGCACTCATCTCTACAACAATTTAAAAAAAATAAAAAATGAATGTAAAAAATTTCTATATAAAAAACAAACAACAAAAAGCAATTTGTAATCAATGTTGACCGGGAATGTGAAAATAAATACGTTCCAAAAACATGTACATGACAAATACATAACAAATTTATCTCCAGCTTAACTAAAAAGAATAATAAACATTTAGAAGCCCCTCGTGCTGCATAGTTCATGTATGGTTTGTTTGAAATTTGAAATAAGATGGATAAATAATTAAATAGTGAAGTTGACTATTTCACAGCAAAAAAGGTAAATGCATTTAGAAGCTCCTCGACATTGGCGTATGTAGCAGTGATCATATTCTAATGAATAAGTCTTTGTAAAGTGGTATGTGTGTGTGAGAGAGAGAGAGAAAACAGCCTTTACAATAAAATAAAGTGGGACACTTTAAAGGCCTACGTGCTTTTTACAATGAGAAGTTGTTTTTTACAATAAAATAAAGGTAAATGTGTTTAGAAGGGAAAAGTGGTATGTGTGTGTGTGAGAGAGAGAAAACAGCCTTTACAATAAAATAAAGTGGGATACTTTAAAGGCCTACGTGATTTTTACAATGAGAAGTTGCTTTTTACAATAAAATAAAAAAATGGAGAAACATGTAATACCCAGCGGATAACAGCCAAAGAGAGAGAATGTGTAAATGTTTAAAGAATAAAGTGGAACACCACAGTCCACACTAAACGAAGGAAAACCAGAGGCATCAGGCAGCAAGAAAAGAAAAACCAGAGAAGAAATAGGAAGCAAAGCTTACCTGCGCGGGGAAGGAAACGAATGCGGCAATGGAGGCGCTTGCGGGAACAAGAAGGAGAAGACACAAAATGGCAGAAGAGGTATTTTTTTGGTAAGCATTTTAAAATAAATAATAAAGAAACCTAAGGCTCTTAATGGGCCGCGACGCGCATGTCTACATGGTGGGCCGCGTCCAACCAGAGGTGTCTTCCTGTTCAACCGCGTCCGGTGACGGCGGAGGCGATGGACACTGCGTCGCACCGGAGTCGTACGCGCATGCATGGCCGGTGCGAGTCTGACGCGGGACATGCCGGTGATGAGCCGCGTCCGTGCTTCATAGTTGCATATTGAGTGAACATATAACATGAATTTCAAGTTAGCTAAGCTAAGTGAGAATTATACTAGTTGAGCGAGATAGGGTTCACAAAACCAGTGCAAGACTCCTATACTTAGTCGCTAGGTGCCATTTAGGCGTGCTAAGCGTCTCAGTCTGCTCACTAAGCGAAAAAGGCATTGCTAAACGAGAGACCCCTGGAACAACATATTATACATGAACCAAATTCCATTCTTTCAACTTATAATTGAGTTTTAAATTATTCTTTGAGGACTGTATATGCATAAATACATGAATGCTACATGATCTCCATAGGGAAAGAGGTAAGTAACCCCTCCGGACTCTTGGAAGACAATTTCTTTAAGTCAGAATACAAGACATGCAAAGACAAGTAATCAAGTTAAGAACACTTTCTTTAGAGGTAGGTGAGACCCCTTCTAGCACTTCTTACCCTATAAAGGTGGAGTGTAATTCCTTGGGCCGAAGGAATATAATACGAGGCCAAGGCATAAAAGGAAAAGGACACCTTTCAATATATTGAGCTCAATAGATGTTGTAGGATGGAAGAATTTCATGAAAGTCAATCTAAGAAATATAAAGTTAATGATAAATCCCATTATAATCATGGTTGATTAAGAAGTTGTATGTGATCTTACTTTATAATAATTATTTGACATTTATAATGTCATATTGCATGTTTTGCATGTTTTAACACTCACTGGCATCTTGTCTCATTATTTTAGTGTTTATGTTACAGATTGAATAGGTTGAAGAAGGTCAAAAGGAAGCCTTAAAGACAATATATTTTGTTATTGATGTCTTTTAGACTAGTGTCTTTGGAATACTTGATTAGATACATATTTACTTATATGTTTTGATGTAGTATTCCCTTATGGGGTCAGCTATACTTTGCGTATGATGTAATTACTTAAGCATGATGTAGACTTTCTTGACTCTTGAATTCTTGAGTAATGATATCATTTGTATTAGGGTGTTACAACTCAAAATTATCTTCCCACAGTGTGAGACCTGAAGGTTACACTTGCTAGAACCCATCTTGGAAGAGAGAGGGTAGTTTGTGTCTGTTTAACTTTTTGTGTAGATGTTCTTCTTTCAAACTTATCCTTTATTTGATACACATTTTTTTGACAATCAAACAATGAGGGGCAAATATGTATTAGGAAATATATACACCAAAAGAAGACATCACTTGTATACATTGTGTTTTCCTTGAAGAAACTAAATCATTCCATTTTATTTATGAGTAAATGGTAAAAGAATCAGGGATTTCATGATGATCTTTAAGACTAGTGTAACATGTTGCTTCCTAAGCAAGAGATTGGCCACAACATTTGCTTGTCTTTTGACAAACTCTACTAAAATGTTTGGATAAGATGAGAGAAAGTTCCTACACTAAGAGATGATCGACCCCTGCTTTAGACTTATTTAATGGAACATTCTTTAGCTTACCAACCACTAACTAACTGTCTAACTAAAAAACCACTTGAATCAAACCGAGGCTAGTTGTCTAGTGAAGTGTTTGAAGAAGACCCATTGCCTCACCTTTTGGAACATGTAGGCAAGGTTCCTTCCACAAAGTTCTTATAGACACAAAGACTCCGTGTGCACTATGACAACACATGCTCCAACTTGTGGTACTAATTTGTCTGCAAAATGCATCATCTATGTTGCACTTAGTTAATGCCTCCAGAAGCGCCTTCCATTTGACCACATTAGTATCAATTAATTGAGCAACAGGTTTGACTCACATTGCATTGGAAGCATGTGATTCCTCAAGAGATTGTCTAGCCATACGAACTAGCTACTAGGAGGAATTACTATTGTTCTCCCAAAGCTTCTCATTCCTTCCCTTCCACAAACTACAAATGACAGTACCCACCAAGGCTTATTGCAACATGGTTAAATTTTTAAACAAGGAAAAAATGACATCCTTAGTAAATGACAATTTTCCAATAGTGCATTGATCATGTGCCATAAACATGTCTCCTTCCAACACAATTGACTTTTTCATAGGTAAAGAACAAGTGCCACGTATTTTTGATCCCTCCTCAAAATGGACACAATTTGAGGGACAATCAATACCTTTGTGTCTAAGCCTCAGACGTGTGGGAATGATATCATAACAAACCCTCCAAAGAAATAATTGTACCATCAGAGGAACTTTTGACCTCCAGATAAAGGACCATTCCTCATTAAGATGCAATTGTCTATCATCAAGAATTTTCTCCTTAACAATTCTATTTGCACTCTTAATAGAATACAACCCGTTGATTTCTGAAGCCCAAATCCTTGTATACAGAGGCATTTGCATCACTTTGGTCGCATATTCCTCATTCAAGATGACATAAAACCATATGCTCATTCCAGGCTCTTTCTCCCTTACTTCATGAGATCTATAATAGTAAGGTGCTTAATGTAACACCCTGAAATGTTATTAATTATAAATATATGTTTGATTGTATTTATTGTGTTGTTTGACTCTATGATAGACTTGAATAAGTTGATAGTATGAGATTTTAGATTTTACCAAAACCTAGTTCAATGAAATCGTGATACCGGATTCGTTAACCGTTGGATCATTTTCAAATTTTGTTTGGATATCCCTAAGATATGTTTCTATAGTCTGACCGTTGGGATATTGAAAATAATAAATTTTGGTCTCCCGCTAAGCGAGAAAGGCGCGCTAAGCACAATTCCAATCGAGGGGAATTGCGCTGAGCGGCCCAAAGCTGCGCTAAGCCCAATTCCAACCGAGAGGAAGTGCGCTGAGTGCCTAGAGGGTGCACTAAGTGAGCCCTAGTGTAGAGGGGGTTGCGCTAAGCCTAAATCCTTGCGCTAAGCGCAAGAAGTGGACTTCAGCTTAGCGCGACAGGCCCGCTAAGCGAAAGTTGTAGGTTATAAATATGTCCTTAGCATGAAAAACATGATTTTCACTCTCCTTTTGATGAGGACACAACTAAGGACAAGGATCATGAAGCACTTGAAGGGCCCATGACCAGAGGCATACTTAAAAAGGCCCAACACAGTGATGAGGACACAACTAAGGGCAAGGACCATGAAGCACTTGAAGGGCCCATGACCAGAGGCAGACTTAAACTGGCCCAACACGTCATAGAGACAAGGCTGGTCATTTGTATAGCTGTCATTGATGATGATTGAAGGCCTAGGTTTCCATAATTTTTAATTTTATTTTATTATTATTTAATTATTGCAATTAAATAAATAAATTGGTGGTTGTGACTAAAACCCATGTCTATTATAGATTTTATTTTATTATTATTATTCGTCAAAATGAATGAAGGCACTTTTGGCATTCTTTTCAAATATGTGAGAAAGCTTATCTCAAGGTTCCTATTAAACCAAATTCTGACTTATCAAGGTTGATTCCTTGTAGCGTCACCGTGACTTATCTTCCATCTCTGGAAGTGGTATCCCTCTATGTCAACAATCCTTTATCAAACGTTCCGCCCCGTAAGATTCACATCACTTTTCTCCCAAAAACATCTCCCAAACCCTAAAACCTTATTTTCCACCACCCAAGACCACACCGGTGGCCACCGTGAGCCGTCGTTGCTTGCCATTTGACCCCCACACCAAGAGGAACACTTTAATCGAAGCGGAATCCTCAGAATCCTCCTCGAAGATTCGATGGAGAAAATCTCTCAATCCTCCATTTCAAAGTTTCTCTGAGGCAACCTTGACTTCTAAGCCTTCTCCTAACTAGTTTGAGTTCCTCTTAGTGTCTCTTATGTGTTGGGTACTGTAATAGGGTGTTTTTACACTTCCTTTGAAAAACCCTAGAGAATGAGACATTGTAAAAGTTATCTTTTTATAACCTTGAGGTTATTTTTGTGGCATTCACTGAACCCCGATCACATTGGCGTGATTGGAATTTTAAAAAGATATTTCTTTTCTATAGAACCCGAAATACCCCTCAGTCCCTTATGTTTGACAGTGGTATTTGACCCCGAATGTTACCTTTGACCTTGTTTTTGAAATCCATACTAAATTCCTTTCGTTTTGGAATAATAGAGACTTGTGTTGGACCGACAAGCACGAACGAGAAGAGACCTAAGTGACGCAAAGAGGAACTGGCAGAGAGCTCACGATAGGTGAGGGGAGTTATTATAAAATTTACTATTTTGACACCATAGTTAGGGTCAAGGAACCTAGGTATGAGAATATCTGTTTGTCCCTGTTGCATGCTGATTTCCTTTCAAGAAAAACTATGTTTTTAACGAATAGGATGTGATATATCTATTGTTGATGAATAACATTATTGTTTATTAAACTTGTGTATTTTGAAGACCTGGGGAGTGTGAACCTCAGGCATGGAAAATATATTTATATGTGGAATGCGACTCATTGTCGATGTTGCTATTGGTGACTTTAATTGATATGTGGTTATGTTGATATTTACGATGATATTGATTTGAGATGACGTTGTTAATGATGATCATGTCAACATGAATTGATGTTATTATTCATGGTTGTGTCAATATGGAATGAGGTTGTTGTGGTTATTGGTGTTGTCATTGAAATGGAATGTTGATGATGTTGGAAATGCATTGACAAGTGCATGTTGTGTATGTTGGTGGGGGGCGGAGTGCACTGACCTTGTCGGATGGCCCATTCGTGGGGGACAAACGTGGTTAAAGAATATAAGCATTCGATGTGGGGATGCTTAGGCGCTTTAATTGGTCCATGGTCTTTGGTACTTGCTTTTGGCCACGTTCATACGTCATATGTTGTGTATGTTCATGGAGGGGGTGCCCATGTTTCATACCTCATATGACACGGGAAATAGTATAAACTGTGGCAGTATGTACTTTGTACTAGGGGGTATGTCACCTGGTAGGAAACTCCTTGTGGCCCCAGGTTGATCACCTAGGGGGGGTGAAGTTATGGTGCATGACTGGGTGGCCTCAACAAATACTGCATGGTTTCCTAAGTGAGGTGTCGTGTGGACACGCTTAGGGTTATTTCCTTAGTATTGGATACGGTACGTACCGCATTGCATCTAAAAGTTGAGGTCAGATGCATGCATCATTTTGTGCAGTCTTGATTGGATCCATGGATGGATGATGTGTAATTGTTGAATAATTATGATGAGTAATTGTTAAATATGGATGATCAGTAATTGTTGAATATGGACAATGAACAATTGTTGCATGTGAGCGTTGAATAATGAATGTTGTGTAAGCTCATGATATTTGCTTATGCTTTCTTTCTAATTATGATTATTTGGATTTAACATTGGATCATTTTATAATGAACTCACCCTTGCAATTTTGTATCGTGTGGTTGATACCTGTGATGATCACGAACCTTGTTCGTGGGAGCAAAATGACAACAGTAGGGTACAGGGATGAGATTCTGTTGAGGAGCCGCCAAGCTGATGTGATGACGTTGGGAATATTTTGGGGAGAGAGTTGTGTTTTGTTAATCAACTCCTCCATAGTGGTTCATGATTTCTTTTGTTGGATTAAGGATGTAAGTCACAGATTTAATTATATCTATGAATTGGTTTAATCTTCATTATGTCTATGATGTGTATTGAACTACTATATTAATATTCATATATTCGATTAAACATTGATGCGTGTTTGGGGACACACACACACACACACACACACACACACACACACACACACATATATTTGTGAAATTCAAATTGACTATGATTTTCATAAGCAAAAATAATGGAGTTTTCATAAAAGAAAGAAAAAGAATTTAATTTCATGAGTTATTACAGTGGTGATATCGTAGCAACGAGGCAGGTCGTTACATTAGTGGTATCAGAGCAAGTCGAACCTTTCAGCCAGTGAGTTATGAGTCTGCTATGTTTTTTTGTGCATTCTCTAGTTGCCTTGTTGATTGCTTGATGTTTGTTGGTTGCTGGTTGCTATTAGAACTTACTCACTTGTTGTGTTCCATGAGTTATAGAGATTTGATTGTTGTAGTCATATTGGATTTGTTTTTCTGATGTTTGCTATACCATGAGTTTCAATGTTGAGTCATTGGTTATCAGACTGACCATCTGTATAATTTGTGAAGGGCAATGGGATGATATGGCAAGCGATCAGAAAATACAAATGATGGAAAGTGGGTGTTAATGTATTGAGGCATCAATTCTCAAAAGTAACCAAGTAGGAACTTGTGATTTTGTGTGGTTATTTGTTTGTGTGTATTCCTTCCAAGTCTGACTCCCTGGTATGTATAGGGAGTGATGGCTGGACAGAATGATCGTGCAATAGCTGATGCCCTTCAAGCCTTAGCTCAGGCTATGGGGAATCCAAATAGGAGAGAAGCTGGTGGAGCTGTTGAGTACCAGGGGTTGGACCGCTTCCAACGAAACAACCCTTCTTCTTTTACTGGAGGATACAACCCTGATGGTGCTTAGAACTGGATGAGGGAAATTGAGAAAATTTTCTGAGTTATGGCATGTTCGGAGGGGCAAAAGGTTGCTTTTGGTGCACATACTTTAGTGGAAGAAGATGAGTATTGGTGGGAGAATACTCGCCAATGTCTAGAGGCTAAAGATCAAGATGTGACCTGGGATGTCTTCAAGAGGGTATTTTTGGAGAAATACCTTCTCAAGGATGTTAGGAACAAGAAAGAGATGGAGTTCTTGGAGCTCAAGCAGGGAAGTTTAAGGAGCTGGTGAGGTACTTTCCCCATTATCAAGGGAGGGATGGTGAAAGTTCCAAGTGTGTAAAGTTTCTGAGTAATTGTTGAATGTGGACAATGAACAATTGTTGGATGTGAGCGTTGAATAATGAATGTTATGTAAGCTCATAATGTTTGCTTATGCTTTCTTGCTAATTGTGATTATTTGGATTTAACATTGGTTCTTTTTATAATGAACTCACCCTTGCAATTTTGTATCATGTGGTTGATACCTGTGATGATCGCGAACCTTGCTCGTGGGAGTAGAATGACAGCAGTAGGGTGCAGGGATGAGATTCTATTGAGGAGCTGCCAAGCCGACGTGATGACACTGGGAATATTTTGGGGAGAGAGTTGTGTTTTGTTAATCAACTCCTCCATAGTGGTTCATGATTTCTTTTGTTGGATTAAGGATGTAAATCACAGATTTAATTATATCTATGAACTGGTTTAATCTTCATTATGTGTATGATGTGTACTGAACAACTATATTAATATTCATGTATTCGGTTAAACATTGGTGCGTGTTTGGGGACACACACACACACACACACACACACATGTGTGTGTGTGTGTGTGTGTGTGTGTGTGTGTGTGTGAAATTCAAATTGACTATGATTTTCATAAGCAAAAATAATGGAGTTTTCATAAAAGAAGGAAAAAGAATTTAATTTCATGAGTTATTGCAATGGTGATATCGTAGCGACGAGGCGGACCATTACACTTAAAACTATCAAAAGGATCTAGCTCAGCTCATGGATTAATGGTTCGCATAATAAACCCAAGGTTCACTCCAAATATTTCTAAGGGACTTGTCACCTACCTTTCCTCTATAACCTCTCAATAAAACCTATGAATTACAAATGCTTCACCATGCATAAGACAAATTGTGGCTAACCGTTGTGCCTGAAAATTCCCCCTTAGGAAGTATCTTGCTTAGAATATTCTTGTAAACATAGCTTCTGGGTTGGACATGAACCTCCAACCTTTTTTTCCAAGAAATTCTATATTGAAACCACAAATGTTTCAGAATCCCACCCCCTAGCTCCTTCCTCACAATAAGTTTGTCTTGAGATAGCCAGTGTATACTTTTCTTGTCTCTTTTCCTCGTGCCCCACCAGAAAGAATTCATCATCCCTTGCAACTCCTCACAAAAATATGAAACTAATTGCTACTAAAACTATTAACCACATGAAGCATAAGGTCAAAGGTAAGTATGGTGAGGGTTGACATTAATAAAGCCTATAACATAGTTGAGTGGACTTTCTTAAAGGAAATGATGTTTAAATTAGGCTTCAAAGCAAAATGGATCGAGTGGATTATGATGTGTTAACTCTGTTAGCTACTTTGTTCTAGTTATAATGATCTGACATATACTATGCTCTAGGATGGGGTCTCAGACTAGATTGATTTCTTGATACCCAAGTGGATGCACAAATACAAATAGATCCAATATCTCATATTTGCCCATTTCACTATGGTTAGGCATATATTGCATCTCACTCTATCAAGAGGTCCAAAAACATAACTCTTGCTAGGTATAAGGGACGAATTCTATCTACATCACTCACACCCCTCAACATGATTCATTATAGGCCCAAGTACTACCTTTATGATCTCCCTATTACAGATGATGTATTATAGCATTAAAGCCTACAACTCCTAATGTAGGAATCGTAGTGACTTCAAGTCATAGGACTACTATCACCTTGTGGTTATATTGAGAAGTGCTTATGACACTTAGATAACTATTATGAAGTCTTCTCATAGTGTGAATGTCTAGTATAAATATCACTCCTAGTATTCATATTTGTGTGCCAGCTTGATATCCCATATCCATGACTGTGAGATGCGACCATCATGCTACTCACACAACAATCTTAATGTATCAATGTTGTCCTAGTTGATAATGATACTTCAACTATAGATACTTTAGAAATCGCAATTTATTATTCAATGAATCTCACATCATCGAATAGCCCACTTATTCTAAGCCTCGTATATATATATGTATATATATATATATATATATATATATATATATATATATATATATATATATATATATATATATATAAACAAATAATATAATTGTAATACAAATATAGCCTAAAATGGATTGGCCACTAGGGCTAACTCTAACACCTAGAATATGTCAGATCATTATAACCAAAACAAAGTAGCTAATAGAGTTAACACATATCATAATCCAATAGAACCATTTTGCAGTGAAACCTAGTTTAAACAACATTTCCTTCAAGAAAGCCCAGTCAATTATGTCATAGGCTTTACTAATGTTGATCTATAGATTGAAGAATCTTTTATCTCATTAGTTTAGTTTTAATTTTTATATTTTGTATGCCAAAACACATTTAACTGGTCTAACATTGTATTGATTGTTTTAGACTAGGCATTTAACATTAGCTTAGATCTTTTTCGGCATGCTTAGATGATAATTAAGTATGTTTTCAAGTTGCTTGATCCATAAGTTTTTGAAGCAAATCATGTTCCACATAAGGTAATCGATTAGAAATTTATCTAATCAATTACAATGTGTTAGAAAAAGTATAAGAACCCACTTACGTTGAAATTTAGCTAAGTCTCATCGGGATAATTAATTACCATATTTTGTAATTGATTATCAGTTATTGTAATCAATTATATTGCTTATATAAACTTAAGTAGCTCTTTAGAAGTTGAAATAATTGATTACTAAAGTGACAAAAATACTACAAGAATGGGGGGTTGAATTTTGTTTTCATAAACTAAGTCTTTTTAGAAAATAGAAAGGTTTATGATATAAGTTGAGAATGAAGAAGTGTTCTAAGCTTATAATGAAGATGCAAGCAGTTTTGGAAAAAAAAAGGTTCTTCCATAGTTCAAAGCTCTATTTCAAAAGATTTGTCTGTTTGAAAAGACTTAGATTAAAGAGTTCAAATTTAGATGTATTTGTGAAAAGTTTTCTTGACTTAAAGATTAACAAAAAGTAGTTGAAAAATTAATAAACAAAATCAATGTGGAGAGAGGGAAAGATTAGTGCACAATGATTTGTAGGTTGATTCACCCTTAACATAGGCTACGTCCGATCCTCACCATTCAAGATTATATTTCACTAATACAGTAAGCCACTGCTGAACTAGGAATTACTAGATTTCAACAACCTACCAGTTCACTCGTAGCTTCAACTAGACCAACAACATCACTGGATTTCAACCTTGCCAGCCACTGATGGACTTTCAACAATAAAGGGGTTTGTTTCTGAGTTTGGACTGCACAAATAGTGATTTTCACCTCACAGAGGGTTTCCACTCAAGAAACACTAGTCTCTCACTTCTATCTTAGATCTATCATAGATTATAAGTTTTTTACAAAAGTGGATCACTCTCAACAAAGAGGGTTGAAGCAGAAAATTCAGATTTCTCACACAAAGATTTTGCTCTAGTTACTCTCATTGGAATGCTTCAAATTACCTTTAATATGTTTTTCAATAAACTCTTAAAGCTCCAAAGAAAACCATTGAAGTAGACCTCACTCAACTGATAGGCTTCTAGATCAAGCAGACAAACATGATAGTTGTCATTTCATGACAACTTGTAGAACCATTCTAAGGTTCCCAATCTAAGGAAACTTTTTGATGAGCAATCTGAACTAACATTAGAATATCCTATTAGGAGAAGGTACAATTGCTGGTGTGTTAGTGTTCTATTCAAGGCTTATGTAACATCTTCAATTTTCTATTTTGATGCTTCACATTGAAAAACGATAATGGGTCTCACCAAACCAAGAAGGGGTGAATTGGTTTTGAAATCAAATCAAAATAAAAATAGAGTTTTGAAAAAATTTTGCTTACAAGGATTGTATCACAAACTTTTTTGCTTAAAACCAATTATTGAATCAATCACCCATACACAATATCCTTTTGTTAAAGAAATTTAAAAAGAAAATATCTTTAAACTCAACAAATTGATAAAGAATGCAATAGAGAGATATAAGATTCAAGAGAAGATGGATAACAATATTTATACTAGTTCACTCTCCATTTCTAGGGAAGCTACTCCAGTTATCTAATTCAACCTAAATTAGATTTCCACTATGCACAATGAGTTCTTATAAGAAATCACAATCAATTTCAAATTCTACCTAGAAAATGAAACTAAAGCACCCAACCCTAGGGTCCTTGGTGAATATAAGCCTAAGAGATACCTACCTTTAGCTTCAAACTAGAAACCCCTATTCTAGCATGTTGTAAAAACTCATGCATATGTTGCAGCAATATGTAAAAACTTATGAAAATAGAGTCAAGGAGAGATACAACCTTTTCATTCAAATGCAAGAACCAAATCTTGATTGAGTAGATCTCACAAGATGTTAACAACTCACTTTAACCTTTGATAGCTTCAAGATACGAAAACTAGAGGTTGTGAGTCGTAAAAGCTCATTCTTTTTCACTCTTGAAAGTGAGAACACAAGGTGGTTGTTTATAGAGAAAATAGTTATAACCGTCTGTAATAGATTAAATTGGCAATGTAATCGACTATCTCGAAGAAGTAACTAATTAGATTCTCACTTTAATCGATTAAAGTGTTCATCCCAGCACCTGGAAAGCTTTCAAGAACAATGTAATCGATTAGATTCTCGATTTAATCGATTAAAGTATTCTTGATCACTTCTGAGAATACTTTCAAGAATAATGTAATCGATTACTATACCCTTGTAATCAATTAAAGCAAAGACCCAAGAAAATAGACACAATCTCAAAAGAACAGAGTAATCGATTACGGATATGGGATAATCGATTAAAACAAAACGAAGATCTATCTACAAGATTCCCAAAAGACATGCGGAATTGATTATGGATAGATGATAATTGATTAAAACATAGAGTTATGCACTGAAGATGTTTGTTACCTTAGAAACAATCTTCCTACTTCTACATGATGATGCATGATGTACACATAAATAGATTAAAACCAAAAGACAAAAATCAATACAAATGTCACTCAATAAGGAGTTGGGCATGTAAGAGACAAAAATCTTCAAAGCTTGATCTTCATATTGCTCCCCCTATCTCTAACACACATCAACACTTCTCATAGATAGATTCAACTTTCAACAAGTTTGTATCTTTTAATGTAGTTAGCATCGACTTTCTGATGTGCCCTCAATGTGAGGGGCAACATGTGAAAAGCAAAATGTTGTCAACTTCAGTCTTCTAATGTGCACTCTATATGTGTGGCATCATATGAAAGACATGATGTTGTCTTTGAGATGCATTCTGAACCATTTTTTAATTCCATTATAAAGTTTAGTTCTTCCAAATTAGATTCTTCATAATTATGATATGACTCTGGTACAATTTCATTCTAATTTTGGATGCTCTTCATGTAGCCTTTAATAAGTTTTCTATGTAAGGCCTTGTTGTTCTATACTTTGTCATGCAAAACAAGTTACCATAGATAAGCATTCTTCATCATGCAAATGGGCTTTAAGAAATCATCTAAGTTCTCAACTCTTTGATAGTTGTTCTAAGATAGTCTTTAAGAGCATCATTAAGAGCACTTCGAAATCAATGCACATGTCTACTTCTTAAAACATTTAGCACTGAAACACTTAAGCAGAATGTTATTCATCATGTAAATCCATCATCCTTTCAATTTGCATTGCTAATGGTTTTTCATAATTAAAACCAAGGATGTGGATTCAATAATTACCAGATGTCATAATCAATTACATTTAAGGTTTCTCTCTGTTGATCGAGATAATTAATTACTAGTTTGTGTAATCGATTACCATGATTCATGAAATGCAAAATAAGGGTATTTTGATCAAAATAATCGATTACAAGTTTTGGTAATCGATTAAAGCTATTTTATTAGTTAAATCTATAAATACCCTCTCTTGGGTGACTCTTTTACAAATTTTATCTTTTGAAAACACTTTCTAAAGATTTAACAAAGCGATTTCTGCATTCTTCATGAGAAATTAACATGCCTAAGGATCATGCATTCAATAGTAGGTTAATCATCATTGTTAGAGCTTGAAGAGTTTCTTATACACACTCAAAGGTGTATTCAATCCAATAACTCTTTTTTCTTTGTTGTAATTTGATCTTGGATAGGGTTTCCAAGGGATTGACACTACTAGAAAAAATAGTTTTAACATCGCTATGTTAACATCTGCTTTTAAAAAAACCAATGTTAACAAAAATGCAATGGCATATTTGTAAATAACATGAGCTTGTTATCAATTTTTTTAAAAATCAATGTTAATGTGACGACGTTAACATAGGTTTTTTTTTTAAAAAAAAAACCGACATTGTTGGGTTTTTTATATAAGAAAGGTTCTGGCGCCCAAACCCTTTTTGTCTCCTCCTCGTATTCTTTGACTCTCACTCTCCTCCTCATGGCACTATAACTCCCATTCTCCCTCTGTGACTCTCACTCTCGCTCCCTCACTGTCACTCAACTCCTTGCAACGCGGCGTGCCAACCATGCCACCACCGCGACATTGCATGCTCGTCACGTTCCACTCTTGCGTTGCATAATCACTCATGCTCTCGTTCTCACTCTCACTCACAGGTTTACCCACTCTCGTTCTCATTCTCGATCACGAAAGGTTAGTTTTTTATGAATGCTTGTTTTTGTGTTTGGTTTTGATGGTGATGGTAAGCGAGAAGCTAGGGCTAGTTCCTTCTATTTTCTAAATGTACAGTGCATTATTAACATAAAAATTATTGTGAATGTGCATATTTCTTCTTGTTAATGTGCGTATTACTAATATGAAAATGCTTATTTCTGTGTATGTTGTTGAAAACATGTGTTATGTTCTAGATAGACAAATATAGACTTTGTGCGTATTACTAACATGAAAATGCTTGTTAATGGGACCTTGTGCTGGTGTAAGAATTTTGCCACAACCTTAGGCCCCTAATTTTTTTTCAAAATAGGAATATCGTTCATGATTTTCAAAAATGGGTATATGCACTATTGTGTCTTTCAACTCTGTGGCATGTACTCGACCAAACTCATATATTTTGGTTTACTACTAGTAGGTAGGCATGCATATTCATTTTTTATAGTATCCTAATATTATAAGTGGAGTTTAGAAACGATGAATGAAGATCAATAGAACTAGAAGGAAATGACTAAGACAATGATGAAGATTAACAAAAAAATAGAGGAAATGTTCAACACAGTTCATATTATGGATCAGGTTAGAAATTTGAAGACTATTCTCAAATAAACATGACATGATATAATATATTTGCTTATGTTAGTTTGCTTGTTAAATGTAGTCTTATGGTGAAGTCAGTAGGTCCTTTGCTATAAGATGGAAGGATGAACTAGAGCATACTTGACATCTCTAGACAGTAATGGCAACATGCACTTTGTTACATACAACCAAGATCTGGTGAACCTAACTCTACTGGCTGGATGGACAGAACTCAGAAATTTCTATGGACTCACTGGAAAACATCAAGTGACCATAACCATTTTTAACAAAGTATTTTCTTCCTCACCTTCTTCAAAAGCATCTCTGAACCAAAAGCTTATCCTAAATGATACTCATTGTACCGCCAAGTTCCTAACTCAGTCACTTTTAAAGTCCTGTTGAGTAAGTACAAAGTGACTAGCAGCAGTTTGGTAAGTAGTAGTTAAGCACTCTTATGTCTGTCAAATTTTAAAATCATATACATATCTAAAATGAATTTAATTTTAACTTCAGGATGTGTCGAGTACCATGTACTCATTTATGAAAGCTCCAGGATTAACCCATCTGAATTTGGAAGGGATTACGGAGTACAAGATTGTTTATAATCAATGGAGGAAGACTGCAAAAATTGGAAATGGATGGACGACTTTTGCACAATCACAAAATTTGCAAGCTGGAACTCAAATTATATTTGAGTTCTGAGATGCAACTTCTAACTTTGTTTTATTTTGGATTTATTTGAAATTAAAGTACATTATACTATACTATTATTGATCTATAAATTTTCGTTTATAAGTCTTAGTGGTATATTTTGAAGGAATTGGAACATCCTGAACACATTTGTGGGAAATTTTTGTTTATAAGTACTCTTGGTGCATGGTGCATTTTTGTTTATAACTCTTAGTGGTATATTTGGTGATATATTAATTTGTGTAAATTTTTGTTTATAAGTCTTGGTGGTATATTTTGTTTATAACTTTGGCTTATTTTTATATTTTTTCACAACTTTGAATGATAAGTTGTGATATGAATAATTACAAGCTGGTAATTAAAAAAACAAGTAAGATATTAAAAAAATCCAAAAAACAACATCGGTTTTTAGAAAACCAATGTTGTTTTAACAACATTGGTTTTTAAAAAATCGATGTTAACGTTGATACTTTTAACGTCGATAGTTTCAACATCTGCTAATAACCGATGTTGAAAGTCCTTAATAACCAATGTTAAAAGTCCTTACAATTTGAACTTGTAAGGTTTAAGTTATAAGGGTTTTTGAATTTCATTGTGTGTTAATAAGGTTTGTAATACATTGGAATTCATAGTTGAAATATCCAACTATGGTTGTTGGGTATAACTAGATGTAAGTCCTCTTAAGGACTAAACCGGTATAAACCTTGTCTCTTATTCTCTCTTTCTCTATACCTTATTTTGCAATCAATCTTGAATATTGGAATTGATATTTGTTTTTTTATCCAAACTTTGATTTTATGTTTTTAATCATTGGGTTTTTCATGATAATGAACATTGTTTGAAAAGTTTCTTTGAGGAAAAACTTGATTCAAAGGGGTTGTGTTTTAATATGTGATTAACACAAAATTGGTAAATTTTAAAGGAAATCTATTCAAACCCTATTTTCTAGATTCCCCGCCTGGTCCAACTAATCTGCAAAACCACCTCACCACACTTACCTTTGACCTTACACTCCATGTGGTAAACAATTTCAGTAGCAATTAGGTGTTATCTTGGATAGAGCGACCTTCGATAAAGGTTGATTGTTCTTTAGAGATACATTTTGCAATTACCTTGCAAAGTAGTCAATTAGCGAGCAATTTAGAAAGGATTATGTACATTATGTTGCATAATGCAATCGGATGTAGATCCTTCATAGACTGAGCGTGGTTGCATTTAGGAATGAAAACAATGTTTGTGTCATTTAATATTGTTGGAAAAACCCCATGTTCAAGCCATTTGATGCATGCCTCGGAAATTTCCTTCCCATAAAGATTCCAAAGTGGAGATAAAAGCTCAAATTAAGGCCATCTAGACCTAGAGATCAACTTGTTCGGGTGCATGTGGAACACAACCTCCTTGAATTCATCCACAAAGAAATTACTAGTAAGGAAATTGTTATCCTCCTCCGCCAGGTGCAAGCTTACTATGCCATTAATAGGGTTGATGTTGATATTTTGGCTCAAAAACAAATGCTTGAAATATTCTCCCACTGTCTCCAAAAGCCAGTCATGATTCTCCACTTTGCTACCATCACCATTAATAATGTAATTCAGTTTATTCTTTGTCCTCCTAGTTGATGTCGAGGCATGGAAGAATTTAGAATTCTTGTCTTCATTCCTCAATCAAAACACCTTAGGTCTTTGCCTCCAAAAATTATTCTCTTTGACTAAGAGAGTAGTTATCTCCTCCTTCAACTTGTCAAATCTCTCCACCACATCAAAACATAATAAAATAAGAGTATGGTCTAACAATAGGGAAATCAGATTGAGTAATTGAGTTGTTGGATACTCATGCACCCAAAAAGCATTAACCATTGCTCCTATCGAAGCACTCTTCTACTTCTCTATTAGTGCCTTTATTCCTTGCCCAAGTGAATGGATAACCCTCGAGAGGGGTGTCCATAAAACCGCAATCTCTCATAGCCTCTCTGAAGTCTTAGAGGAGCCAATCCGGATGAAGAACCTTGCCACACTTGATATCAACTAAGAGAATGTCATTGTAGTCACCTACCATGCACCAAGGGAGATCAATACCTGATTGATGTCAACAGGTTTCATGATTTCCATAATCAGGAAACTCATTGTATCCCTTCAGCACCCACTTACCAAATATATCTTCTTCAATTTGTAAATTGGTGATGTTCTCAGAGAAAAGAACTATTTCACCTTTTATAGACCCCTTCCAAATAAAAGAAAATCCACCACCTCGCCCATCCTTATTCATTGTAAACACCTTATCATATCTTATCTTGATTTTGATGTCCTCTGTTTTGTTGGAGTGAACAAGGGTTTGCATATGAACAACTTGTTAAGTTTATGGACCTTAACAAGGTCCTTTAGCCTTTACACATTGTTATAGATTAAGTTCTATATACTTTAAATAAATAAACAAAAATAATAAATTAATGAAAAACAAATATCACACTGGAAGGGGTTGAATAGTGTGTTTAACAAACTAAGCTTTTTCAAAAGATAAGAAATTTTTCAAAAGATATTTATCACAAACTTGAAGAAAATGCTCTTAATAAGAGTGTCCAATGGATAAAAATAGATTTTCACAAAGATAATTTATATTAAAATTTGTGCATCAAAAGATAAAACTAAAGCAACTGAAGATAAATAAATTGTTTGGGTGTTAACTAATATAATATAAGTCATTGTGTAAGTTAGTTATGTCTTTTTGGACATGTAGAAACACTCAGTGCATAAGTGCTGGGGTTTTCACAAACTATTGGACATTTGTTTAATGGCAGTGTGTTGGACGCTGAATAACTTAGTTTAATAAAGCAAGTTACATTAGTCATTGAATGATAACTTGTAAAAGCATAAGGTTAGAGATTTTTACCATACAAGCTTATATCAAGTAAGTTATGCTACACTTCACATAAACTATTAGTTAATCAACAATTTATATATTTGTTATCATCAAAACTATGGGTATTTTGGATCATCCAGTCAAAGCCTGACATGAGAATTGTCCAGAGATGCAACAACACTAGACTCATTTTAAAAAAAAAATTATAGTTTTGTAATAATTTTTTTCTATATTGTTTTTATAAATAAATTAAAGTTTCTATTTATTTTATATCTCATTTTTTATTCAAATTAAAATGTGACATGTTATTAAAAGGTATCATTCTTTTAATTAATTTTCCTAGCATTTTACAATCATAGATTCTTATTGATTGAATTTTCAACTCTATGATATATCAACATATTGAAGAAATACAAAAAAAATAAAATTATAAAGAAAATAAAACTAAAATTAGTATTTTCATAAAGAACAAAACTTTGATACGAAATGATATTTTGTCAATGATAGATGATAATGATGGAGCCACGAAATTTTCTTTGTGAGACCAAATATAAAATATAAATTAAATCATAAATATAATTAATATTTTAAAAATATATATCAATGCGAGTTCACCCAAACTCAGTAAAATTTAATGGGAGTGTGAATTGATTTCAAAAATATAATATCACCTCTCTTAAGACATTCATACCTTTCATGACTACTTTATGTATAAATATTTATGTATATGTAATTTATTTTAAAGATATAAATTAAAAAATAGACAATAACATAAGAATAAATTAAATAAAAAATATGATATTTTTCAAATTTATTAAAATTATGTTATTTATTTAGTGAATTAAATAAAAAAAATATGTTATTTATTAAAAACAGGATATTAGATGTCTATTTTTAAATACTTAAATAATAGGTCCTTAATTAGTATTTCGTCATGGACCCATATAGTCTAAGGACATACCCTTAGACATGGCAATGGGATGGGACGAGGACGGGTATTGTCTCCCCAATCCCCGACCCCGACTTTTCACCCTGTCCCCATATCCATACTCAATACCCGACGAGTTTAAAATTATTATCTCATCCCCGTACCCGTCGGGTATCGGGTATCCCCGACCCGTACTCGATTCAAATTAAAAAAAAATTAAAAATATTAAAAATTTGATTTTAGAAATGGTTACTGCAGGTATATTTGTGGTTGCTAGTTAGGTAATCCTACACACTAGCTATGGTTACTGGAATTGAAGGCATACATGCAAGGCCCAAAGACAAAATCATGCAGCAGCTTTTATTAATTAGACCATATCAATTAACCTTGTCTTAGATTGAGACATCAAGTAGAGATCCAGCCCCTAATTAGGAATTAGGAAACCAACATCCCCAAAACATAGAGTAACTCAATTAACCAGATTGATAAAGACATATATACATAAGCATGATAACTTATAAGTTAGTGAACCGTGGAACATAGCATGTTAGTGAACATAGTGAACATAGCAAGTTATGCCAATGTTGTGTCTATATATCTCAAGCCAGTTGACCATTTGCTAGAGAATAAAGCAACAAAGTGGTATCACACAGAGTTATTCAGAATGAAGGAAAAAAAGAAAAAAATGAAAACAAATGGGGTCAATTCGAGGTAGCTGGTACCTTTGGAGAGATGGCACAGCTTCTCAAGATTTTCTTTTCTATCTATCTTCTCTGTGATTGTCAGAGTTTGATGTTACACAAAAATGCATATATGAATTGTAAGGAACAATTTCTACATTTAGCGGCTACTTAAAACCATTTTCCATGATACAACATAAAACAAGAATAAAATTGCATAAAAGAAGTATAATGATAATCTAAACGAAGAAGGCGAGCGGATCTAGTTTCTGAGTTGGAACTTGGAAGAAGATCTTACTGAGACTTAAAACTATCGATGAGAGAAACGGCCAGCTCTAGGTTACAGCCAAACCTTAATGTGTTTAGGGTTTTGCATTTCTTCATTGGGTTTGCTTTTGGGCCCAGCGGAGTGTCTTTTCAATGGACCTTGGGCCGTGCTTTTTTTTGCTGGTATGATGGTCTACCAGATGAACTTGTTCCTAGGTGCACATTTATATTTATGTTATTTTCAAGTGGCGGGACGGGTTTGGGGTCGGGGTTGAGACGGATACAGTAATCCATACCCATACCCGTACCCGTATCCGACCTTTGGACATCGGGGAAAACCCGAACCCGAACCCATACCCGGTCAACTCGGGTAATACCCGTCAAAGTCGGGACGGATTCGGGCAAGTACCCACGGGTATGGGTTTTCTTGTCATGTCTACAAACCCTACATCCAATTATGACATATTTGATCCCTACATCCAATTACAACATATTTTATTGTCCAAATCTAACAATTAAAATTAATATAGGTGTCAATACATAATAAGAAAAATTGATACAATATATATATAAAAAAAAATATTACAATATCAAACTTACCATTTTAGTAAAAAGAATTAAAAAATATACATAATTATATATCTTTTTTAGTAAGACAGTAAGTTTGTTATATGGAAATAGTTTTTGAATAAGACACTGAATTACTACAATATATCAATCATATTGTTTTATCTAAAAAATTTAAAAAATTTCATATAGAGTGACATTGTCAGAAATATAAAAAAAATTATTAAAGTAAAACTAGTATACTCGCAAATATATATATAAGAAAAATTGATATGCTATATCAAATTTAGCACAACAAATTTGCATTGTTAAAATTCCTAAGACTCATAACCAGTGAATGTCGAAAATTGGTGGATAATATGTATTAAAAAAACATTAATTTGCAAATCAAATACATAATAAAAAAGTGTTACAATATATTATAGAATCTCTTATCCAAAAATAAATTAATTAATTAAAACCCACGCACATAAATCTATAATAGAAAATAATTTTATAATATATCAAATTTAATATCTTACCTCCACATTGTAAAATGGGTGAACATGTATTAAAAAAATAGTAAACTAAAATTAAGAATGCGTATAGAAGAACATGTATTAAAAAATATATTAAATTAAATTAATATACACATCAATACATAATAAGAGAGATTGTGATGATTTATGAAGTTTAGCATAATAGAAATGCAGACACACTCTAACCACGCATGTGTTTTTTTCAGTAAAAATAATATTTATAGATTATTTTAAAAATAAATAAAAATACTATAAGAAATAATACTATTAAATATATTTCGTTAAATTTTTAAGAAATTAGGATATTTATATAAATAATTAATATTATTTTTAGTTTATTAAAACGTGGCTCGTACACTTATTAACAAAAACCCTTTTATTTTTATTTTTACGGGGAAAAAAGCCTTTTTATCTTAAAACTAGTTGAAAACTTGATTTCATTCAATTAGCGTATTCAACTACCTAACGAAACATGCATTTATATAAGAGAGACCAATTCTTTGCATTCATTCTTTCGGTTAGACTAGATAAATATACGAGACCAATTCTTTGCTGGTTTTCAATAGCCTAATCAAACATAAACGCGTTTATTTATTTTTATTTAATTAAAAAAACATTATGTTCTTAATTTATTAAAATTCAATAATAAACATTCATACTCGGTCAATTTTAGACAAATATATTCACTTTTTACTAGTCTTTTTCTTAGGCTACAGAGGAATACATGCCACCAAGTCAGAGAGCTTTACAAATTTACATTAGGATAATTTTGTTTGACTTGACTAATGAGAGATGTGAATGTGAATATACATTTTCCAAAAGAAAAATCCTTATCAGATCTGACAAGGCTGCAAGAGAATCACTATAAAAAGGTACAAAACATGAAGAAAGAAATCAATCAATTCAGATTCAACTAAAGGTTGAAGATTTAGCAAAACAATGGAAGAAGTGAAGCTGATTGCTACACATCAAAGCTTCCCTTGTGCCAGGGTAGAATGGGCTTTAAGGATAAAAGGTGTTGAATATGAGTACTTAAAAGAAGACTTAGCAAATAAGAGTTCTTTGCTTCTTCAATCTAACCCTGTCCACAAGAAAGTTCCAGTGCTCCTACATAATAACAAGCCTATAGCTGAATCACTTGTCATCCTGGAGTACATAGATGAGACATGGAAGAAGAACCCTTTGCTACCACTTGATCCATATGAGAGAGCACAGGCTCGCTTCTGGGCTAGGTTTATTGATGAGAAGGTACCGACAACACAATATGATCCTTTTATTACCCTTCTCCATTTACTTGTTTCTTTGTAGCAATTCTTATGTGAGGGCTTGTAGCCACAACTAATCAAAGGCATAAGATTATATGTTAAGGAAATTTCAGCACAGAATTTAACAGAGTTTAATTTAAATTTAAAGAATGGAGAAAAAAAATTTTGGTACAATTAAGAATGGATAAATTTTGGTTCAAGTCCTTATTAGGTCAAAATTAATTTTAGTCTCTATATTTTAATAACAATAGTTTTAATCCTCGTATTTCTGAAATGTGATGGATATGGTTCATGACTTTCATTTTGACCCGATGAAGGACCAAATTCACCATATTTCAAAAAATACAAAGACCAATATCTTCTATTCTAAAATGTAAGGACTAAAATTAATTTGGACAAAGAGGAACCTAAAATACATTTAACCTTTGTTGCTTGTACTGATGTGTTGTTATTTTGAGGTTGGGCTTAATATCCCATGAGAAATCATAGGCTTTTACCTCAACCTTAAACTAATAATTGTTTGGGTCACAACTCAACATTATGAAAAGTTATTGCTCAATTTGGTAGTGCTAAATACATTAAGCTGTAGCTATCTGATATTAGCTTATTTTCTTGGACACAGTGTGTGTTAGCTGTATGGGGAGCTACCGTGGCGCAAGGAGAAGAGAAAGAGAAAGCTGTGGGTGCTGCACTAGAGTCTCTGGCACTTCTTGAGAAGGAAATTCAAGGGAAGAAGTATTTTGGTGGAGAGAAGATTGGTTATCTTGATATTGCAGCTGGCTGCATGTCTCTTTGGTTCAGTGTCCTGGAAGAGCTTGGAGAGATGGAGCTACTCAATGCTGAGAGGTTCCCTTCTCTTCATGAATGGAGTCAGAACTTCTTACAGACTTCACCTGTCAAAGATTGCATTCCATCCAGGGAAAGTGTGGTTGAATATTTCAGCTTTGGCATCAACTATGTGCGTTCCTTAGCAGCATCCAGTAAATCTTGAAACTGAAAATATACCTTTAATCAACTACATGCATCATTTATAATTGTTCACATTGTTTGTATTGGAATTGGAGTTTGGCTTCAAATAGTGTTGGTTATCTTATCATATGTAGTTGTGTGAAATGTGTAATCAGTTTTCTGTGCAATGGTGGCACTACTAGCTATAGTGAAATTTTCAGTTAGCTATGCTATATTGTGGTTTCATGTGACAATGCAATTAATAGTAGTTTATTATCGGTTCCTGAGGAGAGAAAGAAAGAAAGTTTTCTTTTGTTCTGTATGGCTAATTCAGCAGTAAAGATAGATACTGCTTAAATAGAAGAAAAACAAAGTACATTAATCCTTTGTTCGCCTATTTGAATAAACTATACACCGAACTTTTGACCAAAGCTTCACAGATGATACTTCTTGACTTAGTGTCTAATTGTTATAATGTGATCATGTAGCCTCCTAAAATGTTTTGTCAGCATGAGTTTTGATTGAGACGTTGAGTATGAAATCATAGCAAGTATTCAATTTCACTGTATCACTATGAAGCTAGAGGGCTATATAGCAGATTTATACTTAATTTTCTCAAATATATAAGGAGTCATAAACTTATCAAAAAAGAATAATATACACCACCAATAAAATAATGGATTCACATAATATAACAGGATAAGGGTAGAAATAACATCCACACAATAATCATATTGTGCATAATAGTATCCGAATATACGGTTATCCATAAAAGTAGTCATCACTCTTCCAAATATCAGGGTACAAATAAGTGTGTTTCGTTTACTGTTTGAATGAACAGACCCATATTTTAAGACAAAGTTTGGTGAGAAGTAACATTTGTTTACTTTTGCCCGAACGTTCGTTTGGCGTATACAATACAATAGACCAAACACACTCAAGTATATGAAGTAGTCACCCAAATAAAGTCAACAAAAACTAAAAGCAAAACAGAACAACTGAGGCACGCATCCTCAGAAGTCATAATCATCATCACAGATTCACAGTATTGAGATTTCAGCTTCTTCAACTTGTGTGACAACGTGACAAATATGTAGTGTAAGGTATTATGTGTCTTAAATATTGAGTGAGATGTAAAGACATAACGTTTTGCGTATCTGAGTGATGTAGGGGATGATGTCCTTTTATCTAAATATTTTATTATAGAAAGGAAGTAAATATGTTGTACAATTCAAAATGCAATAGACTAGTGCGTTCGCGCGTTACTTCAATGTCTTCTTTCTATAAGAAAATTCCTAGTTTTCCAAAAAAATTGTGATATTCATACTATAACATATACTCCTATATTATAAATATAAATCGTCATCGTTGAATGAGTTTTATGAACTATTCTTGAACGAGTACATTTTAAAAATTATTCTCAACTTAATTGAGTTATATATGTCTTATCTTAATTTTATGTAATTGACATTTCATTTCAATTCTAAATAAAAAAAATTTATTTAACAACTAATCTAAAAAATTTGTATTTCAACTATCTCAAACTTTTCCTATTAATTTATATCCTTACTTTTCTTAACTACTTATCTCATTCGATATATCATTTTTTATCTTTATTTCTAAATTGAGATTAAATAATTTTAAAAAATGTCAATAATTAAAAATAAATTCATATAACAATATAAATTATTTATCATAAATCTAAAATATTATATATGTTAAATAATATTTATTTATTAGAAATTTAATTAAAATATTATTCATATATTCAAAAATATCATTTATTATAAGTTTTAATCATGTAAAATAAATATTTTATCTTGTTCATTGCTAAGACTAAAATACAAGTAAAAAGAGATGCTATTATGATCTGCATTTGTCTTTATGATTTGAAAGCCTTTGACTAAATATTCAATGTATGATCCTCTATCACAAAATAATGCGAGGAATTACAGTTTGAGGCTTAAAAGTGTCAATGGCTAGTAAACAGCTTATTTTATGAATGTATGAATACATGATTTGGATGATGCTAAAAAATAATCAAACAAGGTTACAATCAAGATTACTTCAACAAACATTCAAAGATTAAGTATTGCTTCAAGATTAATACAAAGTTGTTTCAACAAACAAAGTCTTGCTTCAAGATTAACTCAAGATCAAGTCTTGCCTCAAAACAAAGTGTTTCCAAGACATCTAAGGCTCTGGTAATCGATTACTAGGCAGTATAATCGATTACCAGACGACAAGTTTGAAAAATAGCTGTTAAAAAAGATTTTGAATTTGAATTTTGAACTTGTAATCGATTACCAGATGTTTGTAATCGATTACCAGCAATGGAACTCTTGAAATTCAAATTCAAAAGTCATGATCCTTGAAAATATAACTGCCTAATCGATTACCAGAAACCTATAATCGATTACTGGTGAAAAAATTCAGAAAAAGTTTTTTTAAAAGACACATCTCTTCAAACCATTTTGAAAAGGCACGAAGGACTTATATATATGTGTGTTTGATTTAAAAAAGGGAGAGATATTCCAAGAGAACTTCATTATTAAATGCTCTCTCAACAACTCTTGGACAAATACTTGCAAATCAATATATTGAGAGTTCATCCAGGAACTTCAAATTGTATTATCCACTCTAAAGGAGAGAAATCTTTTTGTTCTTCTCAGAAAGTCAATTGTAATCGAAAGACTGGTTGTCTCTTGAATTGTGAGTTTCCTAAACACAAGGGAAAGAGATTCCTTGAGTGTTCAAAAGTTGTAAAAATGATTTTTACAAAGACACTGAAAAATCTCAAGTGGGTTGCTTGAGAATTGGACGTAGGCACAGAGTGTGGCCGAAACAGTATAAATCGAGTTTGCATTTTTGTCTTTCCTTATCTCATTTATGTTATTGCAATCAATTTTGCCTTGCATGTTTTAAAGAACATTATTAAATTGATTGTTGTTTCTTCTTCTGCATTTTGAGTCTCATTTAGAAGGAGGTTAAAAATTTATTAGTGAGAAATTTTGAAACTTAATTCACCCATCTCTTAAGTTATTGAGGCCTGTCAAACGTTTAAGATCAATTTGATATATAGAATATAATAAAGTTAAGTTAGAATATGAGAATAAGAAAAGAACCAGATAAAATAAAAAATAGCATAATAGCATCATTAGCTTTAATCTAACTAGATAATGTAAGATATATATTAACCATAATGCTTTATTGATAGCTAACTGAAAATTTCACTATAGCTAGTAGATACTTTTCTTAAAATTATAAAAAAAACATAATGCTTTTATAATTTTTATTTTTATTCAAAATATTTGAAGAGTAATTATGTGATTTAAAATTTTAATTAATAATACATTTTAAACTTAGATGTCCATATTACTATCAATATATATTAAATAATATACTGAATACAGATTTTATATTATATTTATATATAGTGGGGACAAATAATTACTCTGTGCCTCTATATTTTTAAAAAATAAATAAAAGAAAAAAAAGATAATGAAAGTTAAATAATAGTAAGTGATTTACATTATGGGAGGTATTCGAGTATGAGTGATTTGGACAGTGGAATCGCAGAGATAAAATAAAAATTTGTGGAGGTACTTGTAGAAATAAAATAATTATAGGAGTAAGTATAAAGATAAAATAATATACAAAACATGTTATTATATATTATACATAAATTAGTATATTTTATATGTAAATATTATACATAATAATACTATATCTATTAAATATAATTATATAATAGAGAGAGAAACCTTATCCTATTATTTCCTAATTTATAAAGATAATTATTCTCTTATTCCATCATATTTGCCCATCAAATTTGTGGAGGTACTTGTAGAAATAAAATAATTATAGGAGCAAGTATAAAGATAAAATAATATACAAAACATGTCATTATATATTATACATAAATTAGTATATATTATATGTAAATATTATACATAATAATACTATATCTATTAAATATAATTATATAATAGAGAGAGAAACCTTATCCTATTATTTCCTAATTTAACTCTTCCTTAAAGATAATTATTCTCTTATTCCATCATATTTGCCCACCAATAGGATCATTAGTGTCTAAATGTGACAATCTCTACTCTTTTTTCCAGTTTACTTTCAAATAGTAGTTTTCCGCATAAAACATTCAAGGTGGACACCAAATAGGTTATTGGTTGATCATTATTATATGACTCTTTTCATAGCAACTCCCAAATCTTATTATTAGTTTGGCATTATAATCCTCAAATAAACTCACCTTAAAACGTCCAAGTGTATAAATTATAAATACTAACTTAATATAATTAAGAAAAGTTCCTTTACTCTTTTCAACAAATTAAATCACGTGTTGTAACAAATCCTCTATTTTAGATTCTTACGGTAAAAAAAATCACTTCTTATAGTTAACTATTTATAATTAACCATGCATTCTTTAGGACATAATGATCGCATTTAAACTTATGACTCCATGCATGTTATCCCAAATCTACCACCATTAGCCCGATCCTCATGAACCGGTAGATTAAGAAGAAAAAAACCAAGCATTCACATATTATACCTAGTTAAAAGAATGTTCAATAAAAAAAATTCTTTTCAAAAATCAAACTATAGCAAAAACAATCAATAGGGGCGAATGTAGCAGTTACATTGAACGTAATGCATACAGACCCTCCACGTATTTCACCACCTCGGGATTGAGCGTTAATCAAGACTGTTTGACTTAAAATATTTTAATTTTGTATCATTAGATTTTTATATTTTAAAAAATAGAGAGAAAAATCCAGGTAGAGTAACTAGTTCCAGACAATCCACCAAAATCACTATCCGAATTTCATGTTTGCATCACCAAACCAAAGTTGTATTGCATGCCACTAATACTAAATAATTAATCAATTCAGCCACTCAAGTATTACTCTAACCTCTAAATAGTCCTTAAAAATGAAATTATATAACTGCCCTAATTGAATATCCATCCTCTATGTTTTCGCTACCATTGAGTCGTTGATGGACTAATTTAAAGGGTTTTTAAATACCAGGAAAACTAAGTATAGCATGGTTTCCAACACTTCAAGAAATACTTATATAAATTTCATTACTTAAAGAACTACTTAGAGAGAGTGTAATACTTCAGGGACTAAAATTATTGGTTTGTTCAAGTAAATATTGAAAGACAAATGAAAAGGAGAATATGAGTAATAATTTCTAAATAGAAATATGTTGAAGAACAGATATGCCTGCAGCTGCAATGGTCAGTGAGGAAGTTCATGGCAAACATGTTAAGCAAAATGGTTATCAATACTACTTGTTTGGATCCACAAGTAACATCAGAAGAACCTACTTCAAAAAATGGTTTATCAATACTACTTGTTTGGATACAAGTAACATCAGAAGAACTTACTCCATGCGGTATACAACCCATAAATTTGAATGTAATTCTAAATCCAAAATAAACATCATAGCCAAAAACAATTTGATGCATCAGGAAAGATAAAACAAATACTCTCATCGATCTACCTACACAGTTACCGGGCAGTTTGAGCTTGTGCGTGTTCCAGAAGTTGACTGACCAACTTGTAAGTACGTCCGTTAAGGGCCTTGGTATGGTCTATCAGTTGCTCATACCTGCAGATATAGTATAAGATTAACGGTCTTGAAAAGTATGACATGCAACATGAAGGAAAGGAAGGGATCAACATAGCTGAGTCAGAATGGTACAATACAATAGGAAGCAATAAAAGCCCTTATCCATCGAGTCAGTAATCAATGTTAACTTACACATTTGGATGATTAGGTTCCATGATAACAGTTCCAGTTTCGGAGTCAATTTTGGCATCAAGCTTTGAGCTACGGATGAGATTAACAATCCATCTCTCAGCCTCCTCATAATTCAAATTTAACTTCTCAGCAAGCACTCTGAAAAAATTAGAAGTTTTGGTTGTTACTACAAATCCCCAGTACGTCATTTAGGTGTGTTACATGAAAAGTAGACCACAGGTAATCAACAAGAGAAGCAATTAAGCAAATACAGACAGAGAATATGTAACATACAAAAAAAAACTAAAATTGAGAAATACAGATAAGAGTTAATGTAAAAGCTTTCAAGGCCACAAAATAAAAGGAACAACTCCTTATTTTGTGCCTTAGGTTTTGACAGACAGACACACGGATCAATGACACAGAGGCTACATTGTGTTTTTCACAGGTGCAAAATTGTAGCATATCAGAAAAATTATAAAGCCAAGAGCTACAACATCTTATATTAGAAAGGTGCATACCCCATGTCAATCCGTTGGTGTATTCTACAGTATGTTTCAAAGATAAATAGCCTAGCATTTTCAAGGAACTCATCCCTTAGTGGTACAGTTGAAAAGTTGCTTTCTTCAACTCTTTTGCCAAGGAAGGGATCATTGAGAATCACCTGCATATTTTAAAAAGGTAAGCATAATATAAACAACCCATTACAGTGCTAGTAGCTAACATGGACACGTATTATAAGATAAAGGAGAACTGAATAAACCACCAAAGTTACATCACTCCTACAGTTGACATATATTAAAGCAAGCTTACTTCTTCACATTCCCTCATCTTCTTTTGTGCCCCATCAAAATCATAGTTGACATAAACACAAGCCAAAAACTCAGTGATAGGGTCCGTATATGAATGCTGCTCTTGTTGAATAACTTTAATAAAATCCTTGAATTGAGGCCTCCTCCTCTTGTTAACAATGAATGCTGTGGCCAAGTATCGTAAAAGGTGTGGAGCACTAGTTTGGATAGCATTTAAATACCTAAAAATTAAACCATATATTAGATGATGCAACAACAAGCCGACACTAGAGAGAGGGAGAGAAATTGACCAGTTTGACAAGGATTAACAGTAAAAGTAAAGCATGTGAAATATCCTACAAATAATCTCAGGTATCCTAGGAAAAGAGAGTAAAGGCATACTTGTCCTGATTGAACAGATCAATTATTTGTGTTCTCCCATTGTCATGATTAAAAAAGATGAACAGACTCCAATGCATCAGCCATATTCTGCTTTGCACCTGGTTCAAAGGTGATGCAAAATTCTGCAACGAAGTTCACCAGTCTATATTAATATATTAAGCATAACAAACAAGAACATGCATCTACTCCAAAGATCAACTGACAAACAAGAACATGCATCTACTCCAAAGATCAACTGACAAACAAGAACAACCTTTGAATCAATGATTTCCTTCAAGCGATTGAGCTCTTCAAGAGCAATGTCCCAGTTCTGCATCAAAATTTCAGCTGCCAGCTTCCCCCACAATGCACTCAAACTCCTTTCACTATTTGTGCACAAAGCTCTGTATTGATAAAGATAGTCAGCAGCACCAGAGTAGTTTCCACACTCAAACTGGAATTTGGAATATTGGTACAATGCTTCGATCTGTGCAGGACCAATCTGTTACAGCAGAATCCTCATTTACACAGTGAACTCAAATACCACAAAATTCAACTTCTCAAAACTAGGATGATTCTTTTAAAACCTCTAAAATACAGCAGCAAACAACAATTAAAAAGACAATATGCTCCAATAAAATAAAATTAAGAAATAAACAAAGCAGTGCATGGTTGGATTAAATTTGCAAAGTTTGAATGAACTTCATTCTGCATATAGGTGTGCAAACATACTTGAGGCAAACCCCAAAATGAGTTTACCAAGAAAAGCACAAGTTGAAGAAGACCAAACATTAAACCAAATGTTGCTGCAATTACATTACTAAGATACTATCCCACTCAAAACTTAAAAGCAAGATTTTATTATAAAAAGAAAAAAGCCTAGTCTAATTACCCTAACCCAAGGTACAAATCAAATAGCTTTAAATCCTTATTAGCAAGAAACATTTTCTCACTAGTATAATAACACCACTCAAACACCTTTTGAGTATCTAGTATCTCCTATCCTACCAGTGGAAGCTGCCAAAAACAACAAATCAAAAATTTTAGGATTTACTATCTTTTTAGTCCCTAAACTTCTCAGGATTTTGTTTTCAGTCCTGAATTCTTTTTACTAGTCCTCAGCTCAACAAAAACCTTCAAGACAAAACAATTTTAGGATTTTTACTTTTAGTCCCTAAAAAGGAGGATGAAAAAAATTCAGGCACTAAAATCAGTAAGAAAAACATTCAGCAACTAAAAAGATAGTAAATCCAATATGAATATTATGCAAACACCACAACAATCAAAGCCACGCCAATTGCTGCATACAAAACAGCATTAATTCAACCATTCCCTAAAACCCTAAACCTGATATCGGTCATTGAGCATCTGAAGATTGTACTGCTTGTCGGCACGGAGCTCCTGCACGGCAGCAGCGTTCTGGAGGAACGCAACGAGGGGGGCGGCAGCCTCCTCGAGGGACTTGAGGCGGGCGACTACCTCGGCCCTGCGGTCGACCATGTCGTGGGGTACCTCCTCGGTGTGATATAGGCTTTTATGGATGTCCATGGCGTAGTCGACCATGTTGGTGTTGTTGAGGAGGTCGATCTTCGCCTTCAGAATGTGGTTGTCGTCGTACAGCTGGCGCTCCTGCAGGAACTCCAGGAGGGGGAACACAAGGTGCCTGTCCAGATTCGGCGCCATCCGCGGGGTTAGGTCGTACTCGGCCATTCTTCTTACCACTCACAACACCCACGCTTAGGGTTAGATACGATTTCTACTTCTTTCTGCCACGGCACACGGAAAGGGTTAGTGTTTTAATCGGTTTCAATTGACGGATAACATAAAAAAAAAAATCAATTTTACTCCAGAAAATTATGGTGACACCATGAAAAAGTACAAGAAATTATTTGTTGCTCTACCTTCACCATTAAAAATTAAATTGATTATCTTCCACCATGAATCTAATTCAAGCACACTATAAGTGGGGTTTTGTGTGCAAGGAAATCGATTAGGATTTTGAGCATGTGAGTAGAAGAGAAGAAAAGAGAATGAGAGATACGTACCTGTGGCGGGGTCGAGTGGAGAAAGCGGCTCCGATAAAAGCTAGATGCAGAGAAAGGGTCCTCAGAATTCAGGAATAGGGTTTAAAAACAAGGATGTAAACGATGTCGTTTATGTCGATTTTATGTAGAGAGAAAAAAAAAAAAATCAAACAGATCTGTTCTTTATTGGGCTGTGGCTTGTGGTTTTTCATTTGGGCTTTTCTTTCAGAACACAAAATTAAAAAGAGGTTTTGTGTGCCAGCAGAATTGCCAACAATATTATTGAAGTGGCGAAAATGTCCTTCATTATGAATTTTAAAAAACTCTCTCCCTCACCCCTCTTCATTGGGCTGCTTCTACTGTTCATTTCTTCCTTTGTGCATCCAGAGCTCCACCGTCGTGCCATGAATCGTCGTAAGTCCCTCCGTCGTCGCCCCCAGTGGTCGTTATGCCGTTAGTGGCAGCCTCATCGTCGTCTCTATCGTAAATGTCGTGCTCCCTACCTCTCTGGTGGTGTGGTTGTTTCATGGATTCAAAAATCCGTATAGCTCATACTTATACGGATTGCTTAATCCATATAACTCATACAGATTACTCAATCCATATGTATTTTTTTAATTATAAATAAATTATTTTATTTTTGTTTTTAAATAGTTATTATTTTTAAAAATTTATAAATATATTAATTTATTTCGTATATATTACTTTTTTCTATAAAAAAAATAGGAAAAGGTGACATATTTTTTGTTATTATATTAAATTAATTAATTAATTATATTTGTTTTAAGTTGCTTTTTAAATAGATAATGGTTTTATTTTTTTAATTATAAATATATTATTATTATTTTTGTTTTGAAATAGTTTTTTTAATTATAAATATATTATTTTTAATTTTTTAAAATATTTTTGTTTTTTAATAAAAAAAAATAGATTATTTTCAATTATTTTTAAATAGTTATTGTATTTTTTAATTATAAAAATATTAATTTAATTTTTGTTTTTAAATAGCTATTTTTTAATTATAAATATCTTATTTAGAGTTTCGTTTTTAACTACTTTTTTTAGTTAGAAATATATTATTTTGAATTTTTTTTAAATAGTTGTTTTTTAATTATAAATATATTAATTTTATTTTTTGTTTTTAAATACATATGGTTTTTTTAATTCTAAATATATTATTATGATTTTATTTTTTAAATACTTATTGGTTTTTTTAATTATAAATATATTATTTTGAAGTTTTTTTTAAATATTTATTGTTTTTTAATTATAAATATATTATTTTGAATTTTTTAAAAATATTTATTATTTTTTAATTAAAAATATATTGTTTTGATTTTTTTAAATAGTTATTTTTTAATTATAAATATATTAATATAATTATTATATATTAGTTTTTTTGTAAAAAATTAGGCAAAGAGACATATTTTTTGTTATTTTATTTAATTAATTAATTATTTTAAGTTTCTTTTTAATAAAGAAGTTATTTTGATGACATAAAATTAATTAAAAATATATTTTAAGAATATATAAAAAATAATAATTTGTTTTATTTATGAATTATTAAATAATAATTGATTAAATTATTGTTGGAATTTTGACATAAACTGTTATGATAGTTTAAATGTGCAGATTATGGTTAAAACCAGAAGTCTGGGTCGGACTTTAGGCAAGGTTATAGAAAGAAGTCTGGGGAGACAAGTAAATCGTGATTCAGATGAAGCTCCCCTGCGGTGTGTAGAAGCAAAGCTTCATGGTGAATCAAGAGTGATTCAAAGATGTTTTGATGATAACAAAAGAAGATGATAAAGGTGATGACAAAAAGTTCAAAGGTCAATCAAAGAATGAGTTCAAGATATTCAAGATAGAATCAAGAACACTTCAAGATTCAAGAGGAAAGTTGATTTCAAGAATCAAGAATCAATATTCAAGAGATCAAGATTTCAAGAATCAAGATTCAAGAGATCAAGATTTCAAGAATCAAGAGATCAAGATTCAAGACTATTCAAGAATCAAGAGAAAGCTTGATCAAGATAAGTATGAAAAGGTTTTTTCAAAAATTGAGTAGCACATGGTTTTTCACAAAACATGTTTACCAAAGAGTTTTTACTCTATGGTAATCGATTACCAGATTGTTGTAATCGATTACCAGTGGCAAAATGTTTTTGAAAAAGTTTTCAAATTGAATTTACAACGTTCCAATTAATTTCAAAAAGCTGTAATCGATTACAATGTTTTGGTAATCGATTACCAGTGCCTTTGAACATTGAAATTCAAATTCAAATGTGAAGAGTCGCATCCTTTCACATAAAAGCCTTGTGTAATCGATTACCAGTGATTGTTTCTGAATAGATCAAAAGATGTAACTCTTCAAATGGTTTTTGACTTTTTCAAATTAGTTTTAAGTTTTTCTAAAAGTTATAACTCTTCTAAATGGTCCTCTTGGCTAGACATGAAGAGTCTATAAAAGCAAGGCTTTGATTTGCTTTTCAATACACTTTTCAAATCAATCTTATACAATCCTTTACAAGCCTTGAATCTCTTTGAACTTCTTCTTCTTCTTTGTGCCAAAAGCTTTCCAAAGTTTTCTGGTTTTCTAAACCTTGAAAACTTGTGCTATTCATCTTTTCATTCTCTTCTCCCTTTGCCAAAAAGAATTCGCCAAGGACTAACTGCCTAAATTCTTTTTGTGTCTCTCTTCTCCCTTTTCCAAAAGAACAAAGGACTAACCGCCTGAATTCTTTTGTGTCTCCCTTCTCCCTTGTCAAAGAATTCAAAACGACACAGTCTGAGAATTCTTTTGATTCTTCCCATTCCCTTATACAAAAGTTTTCAAAGGACTAACCGCCTGAGAATTCTTTTGTATCCCCATTCACAAAGTATCAAAGGTTTAACCGCCTGAGATCTTTGTCTTAACACATTGGAGGGTACATCCTTTGTGGTACAAGTAGAGGGTACATCCTTTGTGGTACAAGTAGAGGGTACATCTACTTGGGTTTGACTGAGAACAAGAGAGGGTACATCTCTTGTGGATCAGTTCTAGTGGAGGGTACATCCACTAGGTTCAAAGAGAACAAGGGAGGGTACATCCCTTGTGGATCTTTGCTTGTAAAAGGATTTTTACAAGGTTGAAAGAAATCTCAAGGACCGTAGGTCGCTTGGGGACTGGATGTAGGCACGGGTTGTTACCGAACCAATATAAAAACTCTTATGTGTTTGTCTCCTTCTTCCCTACTCTTTTACTTTCCGCTGTGCATTTTAATTTCCGCTTTTACTTTCTGTTAAATTTCTCTTCTACTCCTTATTCTATTAACAACATAGTAAAAGCCTTAGAAGAGTAATTTTTTAATTAGTAAAGGTTTAGGAATAATTAATTCAGCCCCCCCTTCTTAATTATTTTGAGGCCACTTGATCCAACACGGCGAAGGCCCACAACATCTGCACGTAGGCAACGGGAAGTTGCCCCATTGCTGAGAATGTTCATCACGTGAATGACGCAGCTGACGAGGTCCATGAACAACCTCAAGAAGTAGCTATTGATGATGAAGTTGTTGATGCCTAGAGTATTCCAAGTGAGCCATATGACACATCAGTTTTGACTACCTATGTTAATCATGTTGTAGTCATTGTTTGGAATGGAGAGGTATTTATATTTTTAAATAAATTATATTTTAATAATTATTTATTATTATTGTTAAAAAGATTTCATTTTTTTAGAAACGTCCTAAATTGAAGTTATCCTCCCATGGAAGGAAGGTCCAAAAATTTGGTAGGCCTGTTGTAGAGATTGAAAGATTAGTTGTTGCCACAAGATTAAGTCCTCTGATTGCATGTTCCTTGGACACTAGCAATCGGAGACTTATATCGACTTTTGCGAAGAGGTGTCACAAGGAAACGTGCAGTTTCCATCTTCCTGTAGGAGAGGTGACTATCACCCTCGACGATGTGGCCTCTTTGCTTCATCTGCCCATCACAGGCGCCTTCCATAGCTTCAAGACTCTTCATATTGATGAAGTGGTGTTACTGTTAATCGAATTACTTGAAGTGAGTGTAGATGAAGCAAGAGCTAAGACAATACAATGTCATGGGGCATATGTTGGACTATCATGGCTACGAGACCATTATCGTAGCAAATGTGATGCCGCCCACTGGACTATAGCAGCTCGAGCTTATATGTTGCATTTGCTAGGTTGCATTGTTTTTGCTAACAAGAGTGCAACACACGTGCATGTGGTGTTCTTGGACGCCTTTTGAGACCTCACCCAAAGTGGAAGCTACACATGGGGAGTTGTCGCCCTAGTGCATATGTACGACAATTTGAATGATACGTCTAAGAGCAGTGGTAGACAACTTGCCAGATATATCACGCTATTACAAGTAATTATAATTGAATTTAATTTTTTTGTTGTTTGATGTTAACTATTGTATTCATTTAATTTTTTTTTTGTTTTGAAAATATGTGCAGTGTTGGATTTATGAGCATTTTTCATCTGGTGTTGAGGCTATTACTGCTGACGATTATCATAAAAGGAAACCACATGCCTGTTGTTGAACCTTTGGGAAGGCATTATCAGTGTCGATGTATCGAAAGCATCTAGATCAATTGATGTCTGATGGTGTTTGTTGGATGCCTTACGGTGACCACCATGCAATTAGAGAGTTCGAGTTGATTTCTTTGTTTTTTGGACATATCCGATTGGGTTCAGTTGTTGTCATGCACCAACCAGAGAGGGTTGTGCGGCAGTTTGGGTATGTTCAGACTATTCCTCCATACTCTTCGGGTTCAAGATTATGCATAGAAGATATTGACAATAGATGGATGCATTTCTCTAAGTACCCTGCACCGGTGGGTTAGATTTGTGTTGTACTTGGACAATGTACACTAGACTACATCAACTGGTTTTACATGATTGCTCATCCCTCCATGAGGCTGGCACAGCCCGGGCATCCAATTAGACATCTATATGTCATGCAAGATGACACATATGTGGAACCAGATATTCCTCAGTACCCGGTGACGCCAACAGCTATGGAGGAAGCACCTGCACATGCACCTTCTCATGTAGAGCAGCCTCGACATGCAATGGTAACATATATATTCATCTTACTCTAATATTCATTTTATTTAAACATGAAATATGTATAATCCTTATCCGTTGTTGTGAATGTCATAGGAGGATTGCCAATCAATAGCTGAAAGGTTGGAACGGTTGCTCAACCTAAGGATAGTGACTGAAGACACAGAAGCATACAATGTCATGGAATACTACCTAAGGATCGCCAAAGGTGTGACTGCAGATCACAATATATATGTACGGTCGCGACGAAGGCGACGCATAGAAGACACATGAAGACATTTAGAATTTTTTAGGAAATGTGTAGACAATGTTTATTATTTTATTTTATTTGACAACATTTTTATTTTTCCAATTTTATTTGACATGTTTTTTATATTACTATCAAACTCTTATATCATAGGTTGTGAATTAAACCATAAACCCTATATTCCAAAACATAACAAATATTTTAATAAGTTTCGAATAACCCTAAACCGTAACTTGTGACGAAACACTAAACCCTAAGCAGTAAAACCCCTCTTTTTTATGTACCACTAAACCCTAATTGGTGGCGTACCACTAAACCTTGGTTTTCAAGTAACAATTAACCCTAATAACGCGCGTAACACTAAACCCTAGGTTGATATACTCATCAAACCATTTGGCAAGTTCTTTAAACAAATGGTTGCGCACCAAAGACCATGAATCTTCACACATACCTAATAACACAACAATTGTACGATATCCATAGTTACCATCAACTTTGACATCAACAACATTTTCAATGGAATCATGAATGCACGAATGAAATTGATCCAACATTGGCATATTCCTTCTTGGAATTGCTTGGTTTGATGATGATGCACTACTTTTGACTGAAGAATTACTATTTTGCACAGAATGTAAAGTATCAACATACTCCCAGTAAGACGGATCACACTTTGTTGATCTTTGATGTTTGGTCATCGGTTTCTTTTGAGCACCTTTGGTGTTGACCTTTTCTGGAGGAGGACACATAGAGTTTAGATCAGGGTAGGCAATTTCTTGGAGTTTACTCTTTAGAGTAACTTTGCCACAAACATCAAGTTCTTCAAACCTCTTGGATATGATTTCCATCTCTTCTGTTATGTTGACCTCGGGCTCAGATAACCCTTGGTCTAAAAAACTTAGCTTCCGCCAAAACATATGGATTGTCTCAAGTGGTATGGTACCAACAACATATCTAGATGGCTCACATGCACATGGAAGACCGTGAGTAGTTCTCATGACACATCCACAACGCGAAGGGTTTTTGCCAGCATAATGTACACGTTCAAACTCAGTAGCAAACTGATTTAAACCATACAATTTTCATACCTATATGTTGTTTTGTTTCCTAAGTGCATCACCTTATTTGTCCAGGCTTTAACAAATTTTTCTTTGTGGGGAATTATCAATGTTTGGTTGACATAGTCAACAAACATCGGCGATGGTGAACAAACAATTTCAAATTTCTTAAGGCAATCATCGAACTGATCCACAAAAGGACAATCAACCAAACTCCCCCAGGCATCCATCACATAATCCCATGCATTTTTTTACCAACTAGAGATTTACATTTTGCCTTGAAATTCTTGTCAATGTGAAACCTGCACAACAAGTTGGTACACTCAGGGAATACAATTTTCACTGCATTCATCAATGCTAGATCTCTGTCGGTAATAATAACTCCAGAGAGGGCATCACGTCTAAGAAAAAGACCCTAAAACCATTCTAAAGCCCACACCACATTATTATGATGTTCTCCCTCCAAATAGGCAAAAGTAGCAGAGAATGGTATCCCTATTGGTGTCACACCAACAATATCAAGTAACAACAGCCTATAGTTGTTTGTTTTGTAGGTACTATCTATAAAAAATACCAAATTATAGGCATTACATAACTTCACTACATCAGGATGACACCAGAAGATATCATTTACAACATCTTCATCCTTTAATATATGCCAATGAATATACTAATTTCATTCAAGAAGCTTCATTAGTTGCTGGATTTCAATATCACTGCCTCTTATGAAAGAACAATATGCACTTTTTGCATTGTATATTTGTTTGATTGTTGTATAACTATTGACATTGTGCTCCTTCAATGTTACAAAATCTTTCTTCTTGCACCTATACTAACCACTACTTTCACAACCAATTAAGACAAACAAAGTTCTTCCTCTCATACTAGTGTTTGTGTCTGACCTCATAATGACGACCACAAAACCAGTTTCATAAGTAATAGCTTGAGCCCAATTCAAAACATCATCATGGGTAGCAAACACCTACAATGCAATCCAAACATCTTTACTCTTTGACAAACATTCAATAACTTTAACAACATAAAATCATATTAATACATGAGAAGTATTGAACACATCAAAACAATCAACATGTTCTGATTTTACACCAGCTTCACCTTCATTTTGTTCACTCATATCAACTTCTTCAAACATTACACTATTATACATCCATTGATCTTTGTCCATCTTAACAAGACATTCAAAAATTTCAATCACAAACAAACGATCCTTAACTGCACCATACATATACTATCACACAAAACCCTAGGTAATTTTTTTACTGCATATAATAATATAAAACATTAAAATTGATAACCCTATATATTAAAAACCAATAACATCAACCTTTTCTACTAAAAATTAATAACCATATAATACATAAAAAAATATAACCTAACCATATGTACTAAAATAAATTATATTATTCAACTTAATTCTAATTCATGAAATTATAACCACAAAAAACAATCAATTTTAGACCACAACAACTCAAATAAATTATACATAAATTATAACTGTAAATTATTTTACAATTAATACCATTTCCAAATATATAAAAACAAATACTTACAAAGTAATTATGAAACTACACTTATTTAAAAATATTTAAAATAATTGAGAATAAGAAAGAAATAAATGTAGAATAAAAAGAAGGAAAAGAAAAAGAAAAAGTAAAAGAAAAAGAAAAAATGAAAAAGAAAAAGAGAATGAGAAAGAGGAGAAGAGAAAAACTAAGAGTGAGTTGGCTCGTGAGAAGAAGAAAAAGGTGGTTAGTCCATCTACAGGGAAAGATGTGCCATATCCGTTGGTACCCTCAAAGAAAGACAAGGAGCGGCACCTAGCTCGCTTAATTGATATCTTCAAGAAATTGGAGATTACAATACCCTTTGGAGAGGCCCTTCAGCAGATGCTGCTCTACTCAAAGTTTTTGAAAGAACTGTTAACCAGAAAGAACAAGTATATTCATAGTGACACCATTGTTTTGGAGGGAAATTGTAGTGCAGTGATTCAATGGATCCTTCCACCGAAGCACAAAGATCCTGGAAGTGTCACAATACCATGCTCTATTGGTGTTGTGTCTGTTGGAAAGACTCTCATTGATTTGGGAGCCAGCATTAACTTGATGCCACTCTCCATGTGTAGGAGGCTAGGAGAGTTGGAAATTATGCCAACACGGATGACACTACAGTTAGCAGATTGCTCTATTACTAGACCTTATGGAGTAATTGAGGATGTTTTGGTCAGAGTGAAGCATTTCACTTTCCCTGTTGATTTTGTAGTAATGGACATTGAAGAAGACACTAAAATTCCCTTGATCTTGGGACGTCCCTTCATGCTTACAGCTAGTTGCGTGGTTGATATGTGAAAGAAAAAGCTGGAAATGGGAATAGTTGATCAAAAGATCAGTTTTGATTTGTTTGATGAAAACAAGTATTTACTCGACCAAAATGTCTATTCAGAGATAAATGAAAGATGGAAGGAAATGGTTCTGAAGGTGGGAACCAAATTTGATCCATATCCATGAAGTAAGATGCGTCAAGCTAATGACGTTAAACGAGCGCTTACTGAGAGGCAACCCAACTCTTTTTAATTTTTGTTCACTGCATATAGTTAGGATTGCTTGTTTGTTATTGTTTGAATGAATCATCAGCATGTTTTGTAGTTGGATTTGGGGTTGATTAAGTTTCTTTAAAGCTGTGGATGGAAAAATAACTTAGAAAATTTTTCAGTCATCCACTCGCTCAGAGCGCCCTGTGCGCTAAGCGAATCTTTGTTCACGCGTTGAGCGAGTCTTTTCTCGCGCTAAGCGCATCAACCCTACTCATTGGCTGAATGGGCCTCGTTGAGCGAGCCTTGTGCGCTAAGCCCAAAAAATTCTTTGGAATTTCATCTTTTGGAATTGGGCTAAGGGAGTCATCTTGTTAAGCGTGCAGCTGTATCTTGCTAAGCGCTCTCTGTGCGCTAAGTGCAATTTCCTCTCTATTGGACCATTCATGAGAATTGGGCCCAGCGGGTCAGCCCGCTAAGCCCAAATCCCTCTCAGGTTTGGAATTGCGCTAAGCGAGAGTCTCTCGCTAAGCAAGTGCCACTACTACATCAGGAAGAATTTTATTCGCTAGGCCAGCCCATGGCCCGCTAAGCGAGAGTTGCAGAACTCGCTAAGCGCAACCCTTTGTGTTAAGCCCAAATCCTTCTCTAGATTTTCTAATTTTCGAATTGGGCTGAGCAAGTCTGCTCGCTAAGCGCGTGAGTTTGAATTCTGAAAACTCAAAAGTCATTGAGTGCTCCCTTAGCGAGTGACCCGCGCTAAGCGAGGCAGCCGAAACTGCCAAAAAAAATAAGGCTTAACTGCCTTGGGCAATTACTTTTGTGCAAAATTTAAAACATTTTCTCTTAGCATCTGGTATTTCTGCATTGTGCTTCCATTTTGCCTTCTGCTTCTCTGTGCTTCTTCTTTGCTTCTACATTCTGCAGTCTAGGTAAGTTTTTTCTAACTTAGCATTTTATTTTTGTTTTGAACCTTAGGGTAGAAACCTTACTGTAGCTTTTTAAAAGTTTTGATTTTGTGCTTCGCAATGCTGCTGTTAGATTAGTTTTTAGTAAACGTGCTGTTAGGGGTTTTGTTTCGTGCACAATGTATATGATTTTGCTATGGTTTGATTATGTTTTGAGGCCTAATAGGGGCTTGTGTTAGGGGGCTGAAAAGGCCCAATATTTTTGGAATTTTCGATGTGCTCGCTAAGCGCGCCTGTGCTCTAAGCGAGTTCATCGATTTTTGTTGAATTTCTAGGTTTTTGGATGAACTCGCTAAGCCAGTCCTGCCCCGCTAAGCGTGTTCATCAATTTTGTTTGCATATTTGAATGTTTGTATGAACTCGCTAATCCAGTTTTGTTTAAGTGCCGTATGAACTCGCTAAGCCGGCATGCCGTGCTTAGCGAGTTGTGTTTCTTGGGCCACATGCTAAGAGGCTTTTTGTCTTTTGTTGGTGGCTAAGCGAGTTAGTCTCCCTAAGCCACCCAACCTCTGTAAGTTGAATAAGCATGGGCTAAGCGAGCTAGTCTCGCTGAGCCCAAAGCATTTTTAATTTATGAGTTTTTTTTCATGCGCTAAGCGAGTCAATCTCGCTAAGCACAAATTCTTCTCTGTTTTGTTTTATTTTGGAATTAGGCTTAGCGAGCCTGCTCGCTAAGCCAATTAAGTTCCAGTAATTAGTTTGGGCTAAGCGCCTGATGGCGCTAAGCCTATTTAGTGTGTCGCGCTAAGCGAGTTAGTCTCGCTAAGCACAATTAGCTCTCTGTGAGAGAATAAGGCTTAGCGAGCCATGCTCGCTTAGCCACTGTGCTGTTTCAGCTAAGCGATTGTGTCTCGCTTAGCCAATATCTTTGTTTTTGTGTTGTCGCATTAAGCGAATGCTGTTATTTTCATAAGGCACGCTAAGAGAGCCAGTCTCGCTAAGTGCCCAGTCTTTTTTTTAGTTTAATTTTTCTGATTTCAGTTGAAATAAAAACCTGTCTAACTTGAATCTTGTGACTATTTTTGATGCAGATGACCTCTAGGAAGAGGAAAGCCACAACCTCCCAACCTCGGGAACCATATGACACCACCCGTTTCGTTTTTGAGGTCGCTTGGGAGCGATATTCTCAGAACGTTCACTCCCGGAACATCCTTCCGGAGAGGAACATTAACCTCTTTGTGATAGAATATGATGAATTCAGAAGAGAGCTGATAAGAAGAAATTAGCACAAGGCCTTGACCCAACACATAGACGGGCATATTGATGTGGCCCTGGTGAAGGAGTTCTACTTGAACCTGTATAACCCTGAAGACAAATCTCCAAAATAGGTTCGAGTTAGAGGGAAGCTGATTAAGTTCGATGCGACATCACTAAATGTCTTTCTGGAGACACCACCACTCATTCAGTAAGAGGAGCAGTATCCCTCATATTCTCTTTTCTGCAGGACGTGCACGGATCCTCAGGAGCTTGCTTCCAAGCTCTGTATTCCAAGGTGCAGATTTGTTTTAAATGATGAAGAAGCGCCCTGGAAGCTCTTGAGGAAGGATTTGACTACACTAGCCCAAACTTGGTGCGTGTTATCATACTCCAACCTCACCCCCACTTCTTATATGTCCGATTTGAATATGGACAGGGTGAGGTTGGTCTATGGGCTAATTATGAAGATGGACATGGACGTGGGCTTCCTCATTTCACACCAGATTTCTCAGATGGCCTAGTCCAACTCCTCGAGGCTCGACTTTCCAGCCCTCATTACTGCACTCTATATGGCCCGATGAGTAGTTTCAGATTCTCTGACTTTCGAATCCCTTAGCCTTGCCATTAATTTGGCATACATAAAGAAGAACTGCTAGAACCTAGACGATCCCACAATTATATTTCCAGGGACACACAAGGCACGGGCTCAAGGATCTGAGGGTCCATCTGCTCCTGCTCCTGCTTCTACCTCTACTCCAACTCCCTCTACTTCAGCACCACCACTACCATCAGCTCTAGTTCAGACCAGCACCTCCGCTCAGAGCTCAGACCTCACAGTACTGATGCTGCAAAGCCTCCACCATGACTTATGCCTGGTGATGCAGAGCATTCATAATTTGGCTCATCATCGGCCCATTATCAACATGAAGGATTTCATGGCATAGGTGGCCTGGCCAGGAGTCTAGCCTTCTCCTTCGGGGGGAGGTGAGGCTTCCACAGCCCAGGAGCCTCAGCCAGAGCTAGAGGTCACAAGCGAGGCCACACTAGAGACAACTCCACAGGTTTCACCTGCTACTTCACCTATTATGGATGTCGTTGAGGGTGAAGAAGGCATCGAGGACACAGACTATGCAGTAGATTTACAGGTGGTGCAGAGTACCTAGGATCCCTAGCCTACAGCTGCACAAGAGAGACCTCAGCCAGCCCAGGATACTCCTTCTTCACCTCATGACGAGCCTGCACCAGCCCAGGATGAGCAGACACCAACACAGGACGAGTGATGATAGGGCTATGATTTATTTTTCTGCTTTAGATACAGTTTATGTTTTTAGTTTTAGTTTTATATTTTAGTTTATTTAGTTAGAAAAATTTTAAAGCTTGTTGAATAGTTTACAGTTTTGATCGTTATGCAGTGGTTTGTTTGATCTGAAAATCTTGTGTTTGTTGAATGAATTGAATTGATCGATTGCATGAATTGAGTGAATTGCGATGATTAGATCATATGCTTTGAATAAGTATGCAGTAATTAGAAGAGAAAGAACATGAATTAGGGGCATGACTAAAAATGTTAGTTGGTTTGACAAATAAATTGTGAAGGTAATCATTAGCCACAACTCGGTGAGTTGTGTGATCTTTAATTGTGAGAGAACGACTAGCATTGAGTACTGATTTTTGCATGAATCTCTAATTATTGAATGAATGCATGAGTTTGAAGATGATGAAGGCCATGATTGACTGAGATAGCTACTTAGCCATAAAGCTTACCTTGTATATGAATGAATGATCCCTTGCACCCATGTTGAGCTGAAAATTGAGTGATTGACTTGAACCCTGAACTTGTAAATTGTAATCTCCATCTACCTTGTCTTAGGTTGTAGGAGAGCATCATAGTTCAAGCCAGATTTGTCCCAAATTTGGGAGAGTTTATTAGGTGACAGTAATTGTGGTAAGAAGATGACAGTGAAATTCTGATACCAGGGGATAGATGTCGTACCGGATGTCACGACATCACGCTTCAGAACATGCAGATTATATGTGTCCGTATGAACAGATTAAACAAGTAAATAACACAAGAGAATTGTTAACCCAGTTCGGTGCAACCTCACCTACATCTGGGGGCTACCAAGCCAGGGAGGAAATCCACTCTCAATAGTGTTAGTTCAAGGTCTAACAGCCCCTGTTTACAACCTTCTCACCTAACCACTACCCGTGCGATCTCTACCTAAGAGCCACTCTTAGATATGAGAACCTCCGCTCACTCCCTCTCACTCACACTCCCGTGTTTACAATTAAGTCAAAGACACACCAAAGATCAACTCTGAACAAAAGAGATCAACTCTACACACTAGAGATCAACTCTACACACTAGAGATCAACTCTACACACATAGGTCCAACACTTGATGTTAGGGTACCATCAAGGTGGCTCACAAATCACTCAAGTCCCAAAACTCACAAAATAACTCTTCGATCCCGGACTTGGTACAGAACTCGTGCAGCCTTCGTGTTTATATAGCCATGTGCGTTTCTGGGCTGCAACTTCTTGATGCTGGAGGAGATCTATCTCTTTCCTGAAAATCTGCAGTTAAAGAACTAAAAGATAACTTTTGATCTTTTAGTTTGAATCTTTAATCTTTAATCTTTAATCCCTGAACAAACTCTTCTACTTTGAAATTCGAACTTTAATGATCTTTTAATTCGTTCCTAAAGATAGATCATCTAATCTCTTGCTAACTGCACAATAATCTGTTAAAGAGATAACAGATTTATGTGTCCAGTATTTTCGGGCAAGATGTCAGGACATCGTATCCGACATCGTGGATCCTGCAGCTTCAATGCTTCACTTGACTTTTATCTTGCATTGTACAGCAATTCCAGTATTCTCGGGCAGGATGTCAGGACATTGTATCCGACATCGTGGATCCTTCAACTTCAATTCTTCACTTGACATTTTATCTTGCCTTGTGCATTGTGCAGCCCGATCTTATTCCTTGACATAACGTTGGACATCATGTGCAGCAACTCCAGCTTTCCTTCATTGTCTAAGTGCTTATGTTTTAACAAAATCTTAGCCAATCTTTTAAAGCTCAGTAGAGCTAAGCACTAACAGACAGCACACACAATAAAATCAATAAGCAGCAAGTAAAAACTGCTAAAAAAAGAAAGAAATTTCAAAAATAAAAGCTAAGTGTGTGCTGTTGTCAAAGCTAAGTGAAGCTAAATGCTGAAAGGCAAGTAATAGAAGCTAGAATAAAGGAAAAAAGGGTTGATCTAAGGATGAATGCTCTCCTAGAATTTAAGATTTTTGCATCCTAGAAAAACCATATATTGTTTGCAGCCCAGCCTCATTACAAGCCGAGAAAAGTCCTTCGGATTTAATTTGTGTGTTTGTGACTATATAGCATGAGATGAATTGCAAAGATTGAGACTTGTGTTGGTTGTTGATTGAGAAATAACCTTAAACACTTGTGCTTAAGTGAAACAGTGACCGTGAGGCATTGGCATGATGAGTCTTCCTTGATATCTGTCTTGCCTGCTAGCTTATTTCACTTGTGTGCCTAATTATCATGTTCATATCTTTGAAAAGCTACATATTTTGTGAAAAGTTGTTGGTTGAAGCATTGTATGCCACTTGTGTCATGTTATTGAATGCTTGGAAACAAACACTCTTTTGAATAACCACTGTGATTTAGTCACTTGAGGACAAGTGAACTGTTCTTTCTTTGCTTGAGGACAAGCAAAACTGTAAATTTGGGGGAGTTTGTTAGTCGTCATTTACGACTAAGTTTTGTATAGAAAAGTTTTATAAAATGTTTATCTTTTCCCCAATTTATGATTCTTTTTGTAGGTTTGTACATATTTTTAGGTTTAGTTTAATTTTGTTCAGTAGAAATGCCCTATAGTGTGAATTTAATGTGTTTCAACTTCAATTTCAGGTAAAAAGGATGAAGATTGTGAAGGCTTGCAGCTGGTGTCTCGCTAAGCGAGGCTTGTGTGCTCAGCGAGAATCATGTGCTAAGCGAGACACTCAGCCCGCTTAGCGAGTTGGGAGAATCAAGAGGAGAATCTGAGAAGCATCTACGCGCTTAACACGTCATCAGCTGGCTCAACGAGGCGTTTGTCTCTTCCAGCGCTAAGCACGCCCAGCTCGCTCAACATATATTCACTAACTCGCGCTAAGCGCGAAAATGGCGCTAAGCGAGCCTTCGAGGATAGAAAGCCTTTTTTAAGTCTGAAGTTGGAAAAATCAAGCATTCGACGATGAAAGCATGAATTAGAACGTAGAGAGCAGAACAGAGGCGTAAAACAGAGCAAGAAAGCCAAAAACCTCAGCTTTCAAGAGGATCTTAGGTTTAGGAGTAATTTCGAGGTTCCTAGAGGCGGAGGAGACATCCCCACCACTGTGTAATCTGTTAGTTTCTTCTTAAACCCTCATCTTGTAGCTGAAAGGTGCTGCCTTGTGATGGAAGGCTAAGTATCTTTGTTTGGAACTTCTACTGAAACTTGATGTAAATTCTTAACTATCTATTTAAAGTTGTTTTTATGTGTTCATTGCTTCTATCTGCACTTAATTATTGCATGCTTTTGGTCTGATCACCCATTTGTGTGTAAAGTTAGGATTTTTAGCATTGGAAAATGTATTGATCCTTAGAACTGGATAAAGCAGGGCTAGATAACTGCATTGTTAGACATAGAGTGCAGGATTTTAGTTTTTGATATGTTGTGATCGGAATGCTGTTCAGTTAGGCTAAGTTTGACGAGACATCCGAGAACGAGGTTTAATTAGAATTAGTCCATTCACGCAAGGAATCGGTGTTTGGTATTTTAGTCCTCAGCATAGAACACAAAAACAATCTTAAATAGAGAAAAATCTTTTAATTACATCAAGCGTTTAGTAGAAGGACCCGACATTTTAATCATCCATTTTCTCTCCCGTTTTGATGAGTGTAACTTGTAGTTATTTTGATTTACAGTATATACATCCTTTGCTCATTTTTATTTACATGGCTTTATATTAATGTCTGCTTGCTGAATGAAACTTCACTGAATGAAACAAGTTCCCTAAGTCCGATACTCGGTTTCTTACCGTTTTATTATTACTTTAACGACTCGGTACACTTTTCGATAAGTTTTGGGGTTGTGCAGGGCTCGAACATTAAACCAACTAAAGAGGTGAAGAATACTTTGTTTGTCTTTCTCATTTCTAGGTGGGTGTTATGGTTGAGCAAGTGATCTCCAAGCCAATACCAGGTGTGGTGTTGTGATGAGGAGATGTTGAAAGTCCAGTGGTGACTGGCAAGGAAAGTCTAGTAGGGGTTGGCAAAGAAAGTCTAGCAAGGGTGATGGCAGTTATAAAAATCCAATGGTTGATTGATCCAACATGTTGTTGGTTGTGTTATTGGAAATCTCATCAGTTTGGGTGAGGAGTGGACATAGCTCAAGATTGGGGTAACCAGTATAAATTCCATGTGTTGAATCTCATTTTCCCTTCCTTTTACATTATGTTATTTACTATATTAAATACTGCATCCGCATCAGAAAGTTATGAGCATCAAAATAACATATATCAAAATGCATACATAAGAAGGTTTTCATAACAAGATTAATTATTTTGTAAAATGACATATATGAACTAAATCATGTTTGTGATATCAAGATCTATTTTAAACAAGTTCAATCATATGTATCAAAGTATGAAAGCTTTCATAAAACATGAAAATGGTTTTGTGTATGAAAAGCTGGCAACAACATCCTGAGTAATGAATTTCTGAGTATAGCATTCTAAACAATAGCATTCTGAGTATTGCAACAACATAACATAAATTGAGTTTTTAAAAATAATAGTATTTGAGAAATGCTTTGACTTAAGTAATGATGTTCTGAATAAGAGCAAATAGAAGTGATCAGAATGTCACAAAAGGGGGGGGGTTGAATTGTGACTTTGCCAACTTTTGTAAAACTTTAACCTTTCTGAACTTTTACTAAAGATTACCATGGTGTTCAAAAAGTCATGACACAAAGGTTCAAGCACTTAAAAAGTTTGACTTTCTAAGTGATTAGTCATAACACTCATTATTAAATGTTTGATATGATTATAAGAACCTAATGTAAATGTGCATTTGCTCATGTTTCAGAAGATCATTACATAGATAAATGTATCTCGCAGTTGTTATGAAAACACAAAATTTTCATAATACTGTTTGAAGCTTTTCATGCACAAAATCATTTTCATTTTTCTGAATGTTTTCATACTTTGATGTATATGATTGAACTAGTTTAAAATAGATCTTGTTATCATAAAGATGATTTAGTTTAGATGTCATTTAATAAAACAATTAAGCTTGTTATGAAAACCTTTTTATGTATGCATTTAGATATATGTCATTCTAATGCTTAAAACATTCTAATGCAGATGCAATATATATGACAACAAATAACATAATGCAAAGAGGAAGGGAAGAGAGGATTCAACACATGGATTTTTATACTTGTTCACCCCTACTTTGGGCTACATATAGTCTTCACCCAAACTGATGAGATTTCCACTAACACAACCAATGATAAACTAGTTTTTGGGTGGTATTTTGTGAGTTTTTGTGCCATTTTGCATGCATTTTCTTGGCAAAACTTACGTTTGACACTAGTTTTGTATTCTAGAAGTGCAATCGTTCAACTAAGTGAAAGAGTTGGAAATTGCACAAATTTATGAAGATTTGAATACTCTCCACTTGATAACGATCGTGGTCAATTCCCCACTGTCGTGGTAATTAGCATGGCAAATGCTCCCATACAATGTCAAGCACTCGATGATGGTCATGGTAAACTCATGACAGTTGTGGTCAATTCATGAGGGTCATGGTCAACCAAAAGGGTCGTAGTCAATCCATAATGGCCCAAGGCTTAAACACCACTTTCGACAACGACCGTGGTGGATTCACCATGACTGTGGTGCACCTTTTTGTCTAGTTATCTTTAGGAAGCTATATATAGAGGTCTCTATCTTTGTAAAAAATAGTTATTATTAATCAATTTTATTCTTCTCTTTTTACGAATTTGGGATAACCTTGAGGGCTTTTGAGCTGAAAAGCATGGACAACACCGCTAGGACGGATTGTAATCATCATTCTTGCCTATTGGTATGCCGATCTTTACTCTTTATAGGATTGTTAGTTTTTCTCTGATTATGAGTGGCTAGTCCCCTAGTTTGGGGGTTATGATGTAACTTTCCATTTGTACTCTTCTCCAAATTCTTAATAAAATTCCTTATTGTTTTATGTCAACTAATTCTCTTCCTTATTTTAATGTTTATTTGGACCCAACCATTCTAATACTCAATCGATTGTATAGTAGTGATCATTTGCATCTAGTTGGTAGATCTAGGTAGAGAATGTTTTGCAGCAAATTACATGATCAAACTGTTTGCATAATCTTTGATAGATTAGTGAATCTTTAATTAAGCATTCATAGAATTGATTTTATCCTTTGACTTAAATTGACAGATCCATGATCATTGGGATATTTATTTAAGGCACATAACATCTTCTGACCTTGATCACAGACTTTAGTTGATTTTGGGAATCGGTAATTAATTAGGGAAAGAATTTCATTAGGACTAGGATTTGGGAAAATTGATACTAGTGAGTCATAACCCTTGGTCACTCTTATTATAACTCAAAATATCTCTTTATATTCTTTTAATTCCTTTTTTTATGAAAACCAAAACTTAAAAAATCTTTAAATCTTGTTTTTAATTATTTCTGCTCTTAGTTTAATAAATTTAAATAATTAGGAATATAACAAGTCCTTTGGGTTCGATATCCGGACTTTCGAGTCCACTATTACTATTGTGTAGGGTACACTTGCTCTTGTATGAACCTAACATATTTTATGTATCAAGTTTTTGGCACTGTTGTTGAGGACTAGTTGTGGAATACCCAACTAGTTTAATTTTGTTAAACCCAATAGTTTTGTTTATACAAATTCTTTTATTATTTATTTAATTTTATGCTATTTATTTTTATTCTATTCTTTTATTTCCCATTGCATTTGATCTTCTCCTTTGTTTTGTAGTGTATGCAAACCAAGTCCCAAAATCCATCACTGCAATATGAACCTAAGATTAACAAGCTAATCCAAAAACATTGTGCAGAAGTCTATAAAGAGACAGAGAAAAAACAATGACAATTAATCAGGCTCATACCCTTATGGATTACCCCACTCTTACCTTTGGGGAAGCCAATACCAACCAACTTCCCGATCTACTTAAGGGAGTCACATTTGACTTCAAGCATGGGTTCCTACAAATATTGAAAAACAACCCCTAAGGAAGTTCATCAAGTTAACTAACACGGTGAGACATAACCGTGTACCAATAGAGTACATCATACTCTATGCCTTTCCTTTCTCTCTTAATTGGAAGGCATGGGACTGGTTGTGCTCACTACCTGAGAACAACATCACTACATGGAACCAGTGCACAAGGGCCTTCTTAAGGAGGCATTTATCTCTCATGAAGACAGATCAGTACATCAAGGACATTAGAAACTTTGTGCATAGGGAATAAGATAGTCTACCTGATGTTTGGGAAAGGTTGCAAGAGATGATCAGAAGTTGCCCACACCATGACATTACTCAATAAAGACTAGTCCATATATTCTATGGTGGAGTGTCCTTACACAACAAGACAAGTTTAGATGTTGCTTGTGGAAGTAACCTCATGTTAAAACCTCATGTTGATGCCATAAGGATCATTGAAGACATGTGCTCTAATCCCTCTATAACAACTCACGGGATAGGAGGAGTATGAAGAGAGGCGTCAACCAAGTGGAGAAAGATGATTTCCTAACTGAAATGAGAAAATAGATGCAAGCTCTAACACTAAATATTGAGACACTCATGAGAGCTTAAGCCCAAGTCTCGATCGCTACACCTCCATTTCTAACATGTGATAGATGGTGGATTGTGCATGGGCCAAGAGAATGCACTTTGATGACAAGTTAGCAGCAACCATGGATGAGATCAACTTTGTTGGCGGAGGAAACAATTCTTACAATTAATAACCAGCTATTTCAATCAAGGATAGGGCTTCATGCAAAATCAAGGGATATATAGGCCTCAACCCATGCAAAATCAAAGGCCTAGACAAGAGGAGAGACAACCCACTCTTTAAGAGACCATGCTTCAATATATGACCTATAATGACCAAAGAATGAAGTTGGTGGAGTCTCAGCTGATCAACATACTATAACTCTTGTCACAAAGATAGCTAGGCAACCTTTCTTCACAACCTAAGAGGGAGGATGTTGATGTTGTGATAACTAGAAGCAAGAGGACTCCAAGGAGAAGGAAGGTTCTTTCCCAAAAGCTGCAGATGGTGTCCTAGCTGAGAAGGACCAAACACCTAGGAAAGTTGAGTCTCTTACTGTTATGAATCTTGTGGCAACAAAGGAGGGTGAGAAGGAGGTACTAACACCTCCTCAGGTAAGTGTTCCCTTCCCTCAAAGATTGAAAGACAAGAGTGAAGATGGATAATTTGTTAGATTTGTTGAGATGCTTAAAAGGGTACATATTAATATCCCTTTCGTTGAGGCAATTGCTCAAATGCCAAAGTATGCCAAATATTTAAAATAAATCCTTTCAAATAAAGGAAAGTTGGCAAACTTTGCTATAATTGGTCTCAATGAAGAATGCCTTGCTATAGTTTTAAGGAAGTTTCCACCTAAGATTAGTGATCTAGGGAGTTTTTTTAGTCCCTTGTACTATTGGCAACTTACAAATTAATGGAGCTTTATGTGATTTGGGTGCTAGCATTAATCTGACGCCTTATTTTGCCTATAAGAAGTTGGGGTTACAAGAACCCTAACCCACTAACATCTCTCTTTTGCTAACAAACAAGGGTTACTTATCCACGAGGAATAGTGGAAAATTTGTTGGTTAAAGTTGGAAAATTCATTTATGCAGCTGATTTTGTGATTCTTGACACGAAGGAGGATGAAGAAATCCCAATTATTTTGGGACTGTCGCAACCTACCCTTCGGCGGGAGGGCGAAGGCAAAATAGATAGGTTGTAGGAGAGCACCCTTTTGAGCCTAATGCAATTAATTATTTTCCTGAGCCTAATAAAATTCATAACCAGCTTATCTTAGGTTGTAGGAGCGCACAGGTCAAGGCAAATGTACCCTTAATTTGGGGGAGTTGGAATTTTGGTTGGGTGAAAAATCTTGTCTCAATAACATCACCAACAGACACACACAAGGATACAAGGATACAATATCATGAGTTGCTACAGTATCAATCAATTTCTACTGTTCAAAAAAAAATTTACTTGTTTCAAATAAAGAGCTGATAGCAACCAAAAGTTCCAAATAAAATTGGTGTGATGACAAGAATAACATGGAAATTGGGGCTATGAAATATGAAGCCATGGGTCATGAGAAAAATATGAGATAGGTGCTCTCTTAGAACCTAACTTTGAATTCACGGAAAAACCATGATTTCCTTGTTAGCCCAGCCATGTTACAAGCCTAAAAAGTCCTTAGTGATCCATAATATGTGTGTATGATTACATTAACTGAGATGAAGTGCAAAGTTGAGAATATTAATTTCAATTGTTAGATTAAAAACACTTTTTAACTGAGACACTTGTGCACTGAGAGAAACACTAGCCTTGTGAGGAAAGAAGTATGTTATGTCTGCTTTGATGAATTTCTACTTGCTAACATTTTTCATCTCCATGTGTATTCCTTCATGCTCCCATCACAAGATCAAAACAATTGCAAGCTCAGGATCAACCAGTGAAAGGTTTGAAAAGGGTTTTGTAGTTATCTCATGTGTTGATATATTCAAAACTTTTCTTTTGCTTGAGGACAAGCAAATGTTTTAATTTGGGGGAGTTTGATAACTACAAAATATAAGCTAATTTGATAGTCAATTTTGGCTATGAATGAATGTAATTTCTTTACTTTATTATTGTTTTTAATGAAATAATGAAGAAATTTACATCTATGATATTTTTTATTAGCATAATTCCGAAGAAGAAGATTTATAGTGTTTTAGAAGAAATTTGACAAAAAATTATGAAGAAAAAGAAAAGAAGACAGCTCGCTTAGTGCATACTATAGGCCCAACGCATGTCTCGCTTTGCGCGCAGGCCTCGCTCAGCGCGTGCACTCGCTCAGCACGCAGATCTGGCTTAGCGCGAGAAGGCCCACGAAGAAAAGCCCAGTTCGCGCTTAGCACGCATAGGCGAGCTCAGCGTGGAGTTAGCGTGAAAAGTAAGCTACCTTAGGCCTATAAAAGAAGCAGGAAGCTGAAGGAAAGGACACACCGAGTCTCAAAGCCCTCCAGTGCATAAATCCATACCATGAGCCTCTCCCTTAGGGGAAATCTTCTTCTTAGCCATTCTCCCCCCTGTTTTGGCTTGTTACTTGTCATCTATCACCCCCTTAGCCTTTGAATTGTAAAGTCTCTCATGACTATGAGAGCCTAAACCCCCTCAGTTGGGGCCCAGCAGCCAAAAAGCTCTTGTAATGTAACTGTTTTTCTTATCTATTAATGCAATTCCAATTTCTATTGTTCTTTCTTGCTTTTACTGTTATTGTGTGGTTTGGCCGTCCATGCATCTATTTTAGGGATTATTCATTGGGAAGTGGTAATGTCTAAAAGAATTGGGAAAGAACATCTCAATATTACATTGCTGGGGATAGCGTGATTTTGTTGTGTCTCTGCATAACATCATTTTACTTAATGTTGTTTATTATTCTATCTTTGTAGAGGGATTTGGGAGAGAGAATATATAAATTAGGCTTTTCAGCGTGAGGGATCTGGGTTGAGCATATTATCAGATGTAGGGTGGAAATTTGGAAAGCATTTAATAAAGAACATCATTAATATTGCATCAAGGGTAGTTAGGCATACTAGGTCCCAACATTATCTTATTCTGAACAGATCCTTAACATTAAAGTTATTATTTAATTTTCTTATTATTTTCCCTTTTGCCCTCTTTTTTCTAAATTTCATCTTTATCTCTTCTCCTTCTTCTATTGCTTACAAATTGGGTATTTAACAATGCAAGTACAAACAAAGTCTTTGTGGACTTGACACTCGGACTTTCGTTTTAAACTTTACTACTTATGATAAAATTGGTACACTTGCCAATCGGTTAACAAGTTTTGGCGCCGTTGCCGAGGACTTTGTCTTTTGTACTTAGTTGTTACATATCCCAATCTAAAAAACAATTTTTAATTTTGTTTTATTTTTATTTCATTTTTTTCTGTGATAACCTGCATGGTAGTGCTCTATTTTCTTGTATGCGAGGAACAACGCCATAAGAAAGAACAACGCCACAAGGAAAATGAGGGAACAACTAGAAGTGCAAGGCAATCAAGAAGAGGGAGGACTTTCACCATCTAAACTATCCTCTCCCTCTTTTGCCAAAAGTCCACACCCGGTCTTTGAGGAATGGATCATGGCAGAAGACTGTCCACTGAGAATGACGCTGAAGGACTACTCTAGCTCCACCATATCGCAGTACTTCACCAGCATAGCCAGACTAGAGGTGCAGGCGGCCAACATCTCATATCCACATTCCCTCATCCAGTTGATTCATGGGAATCTATTCCACGGACTACCAAGCAAAGATCCATACGCACATATGGCTACATACCCCGAGATCTGCAACATGATAAAGATAGCAAGAGTACCTGAAGACGCCATCCACCTTAACTTATTTTATTTCTCTTTGGCTGGTGAGGCAAAAAAATGGCATCACTCGTTTAAGGGGAATAGCCTGCTAACATGGGACGAGGTGGTGGAGAAGTTCCTAAAGAAATACTTGCCGAAATCCAAGACTGCCGAAGGTAAGGTGGAAATCTCATCCTTCCACCAACACCCTGATGAATCATTGAGTGAAGCACTTGACCGCTTCCAGGGGTTACTTCGAAAGACTCCTACACATGGGTTCAGCGAGCCACTTCAGCTCAACATTTTTATTGATGACCTGCGACCTCAGTCCAAGCAGCTCCTCGATGCCTCAGCCAGTAGGAAGATCAAGTTGAAGACCTCAGAAGAAGCCATGGAGCTTATAGAGAATATGGTAGCCAACGATCATGCCATTCTCCGTGATCGAGCCCACACACCCACAAAGAAAAGCCTTCTTGAGCTAGATATTAGAGACCCCTAGATATTATCCTATAGGTCCCACACACCCACAACCATGTGAGATATGGATCGTTGGGAGTAGTTATTAGAGACCCCTAGATATTATCCTATAGGTCCCCAAATAGGGGCATGGAGCAAGCACGCTCTGTACCATTTGTTTTCATGCATTCTTCTGCGAATATCACATAGATTATAGTTTTGCTATATGAAATTCTGATACTGAGGACAGATGTCGTACAGGATGTCACGACATCGCGCTTCAGAACATGCAGATTGTATATGACAGTATGAACAGATTAAACAAGTAAATAACACAAGAGAATTGTTAACCCAGTTCGGTGCAACGTCACCTACATCTGGGGGCTACCAAGCCAGGGAGGAAATCCACTAAAATAGTATTAGTTCGAAGATCTAACAGCCACTGTATACAACCTTCTCACCTAACCACTACCCATGCAACTTCTACCTAAGAGCCACTCTTAGATATGAGAACCCCTCTCACTCCCTCTCAATCACTCACCCGTGTTTACAAACAAATCAAAGACACACCAGAGATTGCTCTCTGAACAATAGAGATCAACTCTACACACTCAGGTCCAACACTTGATGTTAGGGTAGCATCAAGGTGGCTCACAAAACACTCAAGTCACAAAACTCACAAAATAACTCTTCAATCTCTGACTTGATTCAAAACCCGTGCAGCCTTCATGTTTATATAGCAGTGTACGTATCTGGGCTGCAACAACTTGCGCTGGATCAGCTCTATCATTTTCCTGAAAATCTGCACTTAAAGATCTAAAAGATACAGTTTGATCTTTTAGTTTTTATCTTTAATCTTTATTCCCTGAACGAACTCTTCAAGTTTGTAATTCAATCTTTAATTATCTTTTAATTCGTTCCTAAAGATAGAGCTCCTAATCTGTTGCTGACTGCACATTAATCTGTTAAAGATATAACAGATTTATGTGTCCAGTATTTTCGGGCAGGATGTCCTGGACATTGTATCCGACATCGTGGATCCTGCAGCTTCAATTCTTCATTTGACATTTTATCTTGCCTTGTGCATTGTGCAGCCCAATCTGATTCCTTGACATAATGTTAGACATCATGTGCAGCAACTCCAGCTTTCCTTCATTGTCTAAGTGCTTATGTTTTAACAAAATTTTAGCCAATCTTTTAAAACTAAGTAAAGCTAAGCACTAACAATCTCCCCCTTTGGCAAATTTTGTCTAAAACATACTTAGACACTTCCTGAGCAGGTACGAGCAGTCATGCAAGTGGGATCAGCAACTTTCATTATCAGAGTAATCAAGCACAGCAGTATCTGTAGTGGTGACAGCAAAATTCTGCAAGTTGCAAATCTACAAGTCTTTTCCAGGATGTCAAGACATCTCACGTGACATCAGCTTTCTGCTCCCCCTGTCTCCATGCTCTTACTGCTGTGAAGTGAATATTCTGCTAGGCAGCAGTTCACTGCAACATCTTCTATCAGCTACTAGTTTCAGTAGCTTACATCAATCATCATCAGCAGCAGCAGTATAAATACTACTCCTTACATCAATCATCATCAGCAGCAGCAGTATAAATACTACTCCCCCTCAAAATCATAGATCATGCATAATATCCTACTACTCCCCCTTTTTAGACAGAATTTGGCAAGAGTAGAATGCATGAAATTAATGTGCAAATATTACAGACCAATAACAATCAATTGTTCAAAGGGACATGCCCCAATAGCTAGTGAGAGTAAAAAGCAAAAAAAATAAAGGTCTGATGGTCATGGGGTGGCATCAGAATCATCATCATCTGATTCTGTATCCTCTGCTGAATCTTCTTCTTCCTCAGCTGCTTCTCCATCATCAACGCCATTGTCTGAGAGTCTTTTGATCAGGCGTTCCAGCTCCATTTTCTTCTCTGTGTTGGCTTTGATGGTTGCCTCCAGCACCTTGCATGTGTCCTTGAGTTCAGCAATCAAATCATCCTTGGACACAGCACCTGAAGCAGCAACTTTCCCTGATGTCGAGACAATGTCTGGGACATGTGCCCCCTCAAACAGTTTGTAATGCAGGGATAGAGGAGATTCTCTCTTCTTCACAGAGTCAATGTTGTTTAAAATATTGGGATGTTGACTCAACATAATGCCACACAATACAGTTGGGAAGGCAATGGGTAATTTGACAGCAAAAGATTCTGAATGCTTAATAGTTTGATCAAAAATATAGTTTCCAAAATTAAATTTGGACTTGGTTCCAACAGCATACAGAAATTTACCCAAACCTGTGGCAACAGTGGAAGTATGATTGGTGGGTACCCAGTTGGCAGTGCCAATCCTATGCAGGATTGCATACTTCACACTTAGCTTCCCTGCAGAAAGCTTCCCTCTCTTTGGCCAATGCTGGACTTGCTTGGCAGTGATTTCCTTGGCAATTTGATGCTCAGAAACAGCAATATCCACCACTCCTTCAGTTGGTCTGCCCAGGTACTTGTTGATTACAGCAGGGGAGAATCTAATACATTTTCCTCTGACAAACACTTTCTGATACTCATCACTCTTTCTGTTTGTTATGTCAGAGGGAATGTTGACAATGAATTCCCTGACTAGACTTTCATAACAATCTCCCAACTTGGTGACAGTTTTCAGCAGTCCAGCAGCCTTGATGAGGTCCATGATCTCCTTGCAATCCAAGGCATCTCTTCCCAGTTCTCTTTCTAAAGCAAGTCTGCGTTGATATACAAATTTCCACCTTTCAACATTGCCAATGGAGTGGAATGAAATGTTGTCCAATGGGGCATCAGGGACATTTCCAGGCACCTTTTTCCCTGATTTCTTGGCTCTCTTGATGTCGGGAACATCTAGTTCGACATCATCATCAGAATCAGATGAGGAAATTTCTTTCCTCTTCTTGGAAGGGATTGCAACTTTGCTCCATCTGGATGTGGTAGGAGTGATTGGTGTGCTCTTCTTCTGTGCAGTAGTTTTGATTCGTCCAGACCTAGTAATGGGGGTTTTTCCCTTTCTACTTTGTAATCTTTCTGCAATGCCAGGTGCCAACTTTTTGGCAATGGGTTCCTCATCAGATTCTACTTCTTCTAGGTCAATGAAGTCACCTGGAGCAGGTTCTGGTGCCCTTGGTGCAGGGGTCTCCTCTGTGGCTTGATCCTCTTCCTCTGTTGATTTCTCTTCACTGGATGAAGAGAGGACTTCAGCATTTGGGGTGGAAGATGTTGGGACATCTTTATCAGCATCAGGGACAGAAGCATTTTTCAAAATTCTATTCACAAAACTGCGGATCTTCTTATCCATCTCAGTGTCTTCTTCCCTAGGGCTTGTTGCAAAGCTAGGGTTTTCAGAAATCTTCACTCTCTGTTGTCTTTTAGGGACCAGTTTCTCAGGAACAGGGCCTGGACCAGGAATCATTTGTATGGATTGGATATTGAGTGCAGGTTGTTCCTGGTTTGATGGAGTTTTGGAGGATGATGGAGATGATGGTACAGAGGGTGAAACAGGGGATGAGGTTTCTTTTGGTGAGGTAGCCATGGAGAAGCAGAGCTTTGGGAGTGGTTTCGTGAATATCTGAGAAGTGTTGGGGAATGCTGATGAAAACGAGATTGCCACGAAAATGTAAGTTTGAATGAGGAATGTAGGAGAACGGAGGTTGAATTTGTTTTGGCCCAGTAGTGAACGTGCTATTAATGTTGAGTGAGAAGTTTGAGCATGTTCAGATAGAAGTAACTGCTATAACTCCTCTAGCAGACAAATGCCCAGCTTGCCCCTCAGTTTTTCAAACTGATTTGCATCCAATGCCTTTGTGAAAATATCTGCTACTTGTTCCTCAGTGGCAACATGCTCCAGTGTGATAACTTTATCATCAACAAGATCTCTAATATAGTGATGTCTAATGTCAATGTGCTTGGTTCTGCTGTGTTGAACAGGATTTTTAGAAATATTAATAGCACTCATGTTGTCACAGTACAATGTCATGACATCTTGTTCGACATTGTACTCCTTCAGCATCTGCTTCATCCAAACTAGTTGTGAACAGCTGCTTCCTGCTGCAATATACTCTGCTTCTGCAGTAGATAGGGACACACAGTTCTGCTTCTTGCTGAACCATGAAATAAGATTGTTTCCCAAATAGAAACATCCACCATAAGTGCTTTTTCTATCATCTGCACTTCCAGCCCAATCAGCATCACAATATCCAACCAGCATTGAATCTGAACAATGACAGTACATAATCCCATAGTCACTGGTGCCATTTACATATTTCAGAATTCTCTTTACTTGATTCAAGTGACTTATCTTGGGATTGGCTTGATATCTTGCACAAACACCTACTGCAAAGGTGATGTCAGGTCTGCTTGCTGTTAAATATAGTAAGCTCCCAATCATGCTTCTGTACAGACTTTGATCAACACTGGTGCCAGCTTCATCCTTTGACAGCTTCAAGTGAGTAGGTGCAGGTGTTCTTTTATGGCTGGCATTTTCCATCCCAAACTTCTTGACAATGTTCTTTGCATACTTGCTTTGTGAGAGGAATATGGAGTCTTCCATCTGCTTCACTTGGAGTCCCAGAAAATAAGTCAGCTCTCCAACAAGACTCATCTCAAATTCAGATTGCATCTGTTGGACAAAATGTCGAAGCATCTCATTCGACATCCCTCCAAACACAATGTCATCAACATATATCTGTGCTATCATCAAGTTTCCAGCATCTTGTTTGACAAAGAGAGTCTTGTCAATTCCTCCCTTCCTATACCCTTGCTGAGTAAGGAACTCTGTTAGCCTTTCATACCAAGCTCTTGGAGCTTGCTTCAATCCATAGAGAGCCTTCTTGAGCCTGTATACATGATCTGGATGAGTTGGATCCACAAATCCCTTTGGCTGCTCCACATAGGCTTCTTCATTCAGGTATCCATTCAGAAACGCGCTCTTCACATCCATCTGGTATAGTTTGAATTTGAGGATGCAAGCTACACCAAGTAACAATCTGATGGACTCAAGTCTAGCAACAGGGGCGAAAGTTTCATCAAAGTCTACACCTTCAATCTGAGTGTAGCCTTGAGCAACAAGTCTGGCCTTGTTTCTGGTTATAACACCTTCTTCATTGGTTTTGTTCTTGAAGATCCACTTGGTGCCAATCACATTAGTTCCCTCGGGTCTAGGAACTAGCTCCCAAACTTCATTCCTTTTGAATTGCTCCAATTCTTCTTGCATAGCATTGATCCAGAACTCATCAGTCAGTGCCTCTTTCACATTCTTTGGCTTAATTTTGGAGACAAAGCATGAATTGGAGACAATCTCAATCTCCCTTGATCTTGTAGTGACTCCTCTGTTTGGATCTCCTATAATCAGCTCCTTGGGGTGCATCTTCTGGATTCTAATGGAGGGACTCTTGTCAGGTTGATTGATGTTTGGTTCATCTGTAGCAGAATCAGAGTTTTTTGCATTTTCTGCATTTTCTGCACTTTTAGCTGTATCTGCTACATTGTCTCCCGATGTTCTGACATCGTCTTCGACATCCTTCTTTCTTGCTAGAGTTAGATCATCAACAACCACATTGATGGATTCCATCACAGTTCTGGTTCTGGAATTGAATACTCTATATGCTCTGCTGTTTGTAGAGTATCCCAAGAATATTCCTGCATCACTCTTGGGATCCATCTTTCTCTTTTGCTCTCTATCTGCCAAAATGTAACATGGACTTCCAAAGATGTGGAAGTGCTTGACAGTTGGCTTCCTCCCTTTCCAGATTTCATACAGTGTGGTTGGAGTCCCTCTTCTAAGTGTGACTCTGTTGTGGATATAGCATGCTGTGTTCATGGCTTCAGCCCAGAGATTATAGGGAAGTTCTTTGGCATGAAGCATGACCCTAGCAGCTTCTTGCAAAGTCCTGTTTTTCCTTTCAACTATGCCATTTTGTTGTGGTGTGATGACTGCAGAGAACTCATGAGTGATGCCTTCAGATGTGCAGAATTCAATAAACTTGCTGTTTTCAAACTCTCTGCCATGGTCACTCCTAATTCTCTTGATGACACAGTCTTTTTCTCTTTGAAGTCTTAGACTCAACTCTTTGAATACTTCAAAGGTGTCTGATTTCTCTCTGATAAAGTTGACCCAGGTAAATCTGGAGAAATCATCCACAACAACATAGGCATACCTCTTTCCTCCAAGGCTTTCAACTTGCATAGGCCCCATCAAGTCCATGTGAAGTAGTTCCAGCACCCTGGAAGTGGTCTGATGTTGAAGCTTCTGGTGGGACATCTTGACTTGCTTTCCAATCTGACATTCACCACAGATTCTGCCTTCTTCTATTTTCAGATTGGGAATGCCTCTAACAGCACCTTTGTCAATGATTTTCTTCATGCCTCTTAAGTGCAGATGTCCAAATCTTTGATGCCATATTTTGACTTCATCTTCTTTGGAGGATAGACATGTGGAGGAGTAACTGGTTTCTTGAGGTGTCCATAGGTAACAGTTGTCCTTTGATCTGCTGCCCTTCATTAGAACTTCACTCTTCTCATTTGTCACCAAGCATTCTGACTTTGTGAAGTTTACATTGAATCCTTCATCACACAACTGACTGATGCTGATCAAGTTTGCAGTCAGTCCCTTCACCAGCAGTACTTTGTTCAGACTAGGAAGTCCATCATGGACTAGCTTTCCCATTCCAGTGATCTTTCCTTTAGAGCCATCTCCAAATGTCACATAGCTAGTGGAGCAAGGTTCAATGTTCACCAGGAATTCTTTAACTCCTGTCATGTGTCTGGAACAGCCGCTATCTAGGTACCAATCTTCCTTAGCTGATGCTCTAAGTGAAGTATGAACAACAAGACTAACAATCTTGTGTTTTGGAACCCACATCATCTTCCTTCCGCTGTTGCTACTTTGAGTTCCATGATGTGGATGGCCATGTAGATGATAGCAAAAGGGCTTTATGTGACCATACTTGCCACAGTAGTAACACCTCCACTTCTTTCTTTTGCTCTTTTTCTGCTGCGTTCCATGATGTCGAGACCGATGTTGTGACATCGTGGCTCCAGTGCTGTTTTTGGCAGGAACAAATTCTGTCATGGTTGTTCTGCCAGCAGATTTATGATTAAATCCAAGTCCTCTCTGGTTTCCAACATTCTTCCCAAGCTGTAGCATCTCATCAAGCATATCTGAGCCTTTATTCAGCATCTTTATTGATTTTGTCATGTTTTCCAGTTTAGAGTTCAGAAAACCAATTTCTCCTTTAAGCTCAGAGATCTCCTCTTCATGTGCCTCCTTCTCAGCCTCCAGATTTGCAATGATCTTCTTCAGTTGAGCTTCTTGCTGAAGAATCTTCTCACTTTTGATGCATAGTTCTCTATAGGATATAGCAAGCTCATCAAAAGTGATTTCAATATCAATATCACTTGAATCTTCATCAGATTCAAATCTCCCAGTGAGTGCATTCACATCTCTGTCAGAATCACTTTCTTGTTCACTCTCTGTATCATCAGACCAACATACAGAAAGTCCTTTCCTCTGCTTCTTGAGATGGGTGGGACATTCAGCTTTGATGTGTCCATAGCCTTCACACCCATGGCATTGAATTCCTTTGCTGTGACTGGGCTTTTCATCTGACTTCTTCTGGTATTCACTACCTTTCCTGATGTCGAAAGGGATGTTCCGGACATGTGGTTTCTGCCTCCTGTCCATTCTTTTCAGCACTTTGTTGAACTGTTTTCCAAGGAGCACAACTGCGTTAGTCAGACCTTCATCAGTATCCAGGTCATACTCATCTTCTTTTCCTTCATCATTGGACACGAACGCCAGGTTCTTGCTCTTCTTTTCAGTCCTATCCGAGAGTCCTAGCTCAAAGGTTTGAAGGGAACCAATGAGTTCATCTACTCTCATGTTGCAAATGTCTTGGGCCTCCTCTATTGCAGTGACTTTCATGTCAAATCTCTTAGGCAAAGATCTGAGGATCTTTCTCACCAGCTTTTCATCTGTCATCCTTTCTCCCAAGGCAGTGCAAGCATTGGCAATTTCAAGAATGTTCGTGTGGAAGTCATGAATGCATTCTTCCTCCTTCATCTTCAGATTTTCGAATTTTGTAGCCAATAGTTGCAATCTGGACATCTTCACTTTGGAGGTTCCTTCATGAGTGGTTTTCAGAATCTCCCATGCATCCTTGGCAACTGTGCATGTGTTGATCAATCTGAAGATATTCTTGTCAACTCCATTGAATAGGGCATTCAAGGCTTTGGAGTTTCCAAGTGCCAATTCGTCTTCTTCTTTTGTCCAGTCTTCTTCTGGCTTCAATTCATCAGTGGACTTTCCTTCTGCGTCCAGCATCTTGGGATGTTCCCAGCCTTTGATGACAGCTTTCCAGGTTCTGCTATCCAGTGATTTGAGGAAGGCCACCATCCTTGCTTTCCAGTATTCATAGTTGGTTCCATCCAGAATTGGTGGTCTGTTCACTGGTCCTCCTTCTTTCTCCATGTTCATCAGAATTTATCTCCCTAGATCTCACTCAGTGATTTAGAGTGCCTGCTCTGATACCAATTGAAATTCTGATACTGAGGACAGATGTCGTACAGGATGTCACGACATCGCGCTTCAGAACATGCAGATTGTATATGACAGTATGAACAGATTAAACAAGTAAATAACACAAGAGAATTGTTAACCCAGTTCGGTGCAACGTCACCTACATCTGGGGGCTACCAAGCCAGGGAGGAAATCCACTAAAATAGTATTAGTTCGAAGATCTAACAGCCACTGTATACAACCTTCTCACCTAACCACTACCCATGCAACTTCTACCTAAGAGCCACTCTTAGATATGAGAACCCCTCTCACTCCCTCTCAATCACTCACCCGTGTTTACAAACAAATCAAAGACACACCAGAGATTGCTCTCTGAACAATAGAGATCAACTCTACACACTCAGGTCCAACACTTGATGTTAGGGTAGCATCAAGGTGGCTCACAAAACACTCAAGTCACAAAACTCACAAAATAACTCTTCAATCTCTGACTTGATTCAAAACCCGTGCAGCCTTCATGTTTATATAGCAGTGTACGTATCTGGGCTGCAACAACTTGCGCTGGATCAGCTCTATCATTCTCCTGAAAAATCTGCACTTAAAGATCTAAAAGATAAAGTTCTATCTTTTAGTTTTTATCTTCAATCTCTAATCCCTGATCGAAACTATTCAAGTTTGTAATTCAATCTTTAATTATCTTTTAATTCGTTCCTAAAGATAGAGCTCCTAATCTGTTGCTGACTGCACATTAATCTGTTAAAGATATAACAGATTTATGTGTCCAGTATTTTCGGGCAGGATGTCCTGGACATTGTATCCGACATCGTGGATCCTGCAGCTTCAATTCTTCATTTGACATTTTATCTTGCCTTGTGCATTGTGCAGCCCAATCTGATTCCTTGACATAATGTTAGACATCATGTGCAGCAACTCCAGCTTTCCTTCATTGTCTAAGTGCTTATGTTTTAACAAAATTTTAGCCAATCTTTTAAAACTAAGTAAAGCTAAGCACTAACACTATATATCTAGTGATGTATTGTCTCTTTAGAGTAGCGCGTCACTTTTTATTGCATACGTTGGGGCGCCACAATGCCTAAAATGTAGTATTAAAAAGGTGGATCTTTTTCGGTCTCGTATATGTGAACTACCACTTGTTTTTCTTCTTTTCGTTTCATGCATGTGCATTACATCATTCATATCAGAGCCTTGATTCACCCCTTTTTAGGTAAATGATGGGAACAAATCAAATCGGAAAAAGATTCTATCAAGTCAAGATTAAGGGCATAGATGTCACCAGCCTTAAGGAGTTGGGACGGTTGATGGGACCCCTCCAGATGCAAGCCTTCCGCAAGGCGTATAGAAAGATTTTAGATTTGACCATAGCGGAGGTATTCACGGAAGCCGTTGTATCCCTCACCCAATACTATGACCAGCCATTGAGATGCTTCACGTTTGGGGACTTCCAAATAGTACCGACTGTTGAAGAATTTGAGGAGATTCTAGGATGTCCTCTTGGGGGAAGAAAACCGTATATTTTCTCCAGGTTTCTTCCCTCCTTGAGCAAGATTGCAGTTGTGGTCAGGGATTCGGCGAGAAAGTTGGATCATGTAAAGCAAACTCGAAACGACGTAGTGGGCCTACCGCGGAAGTACTTGGAAGGCAAGGCAAGGGATATGGCGAATCAAGAGGAGTGGGCCCCGTTCGCGGATGTATTATCTTTGCTAATCTTTGGGGTTGTTCTCTTTCCAAACGTGGACGGTTTGGTGGACCTAGCCGCGATTGATGCTTTCCTTGCATATCACCATAGCAAGGAGAGTCCGGTGGTAGCTATCTTGGCGGACTTATTTGATACATTTGACTGAAGGTGCGAGAAGAACAGCGCATGGATTATCTGCTGCTTACCCGCTCTTTGTGTATGGTTGGTTTCACACCTATTCCAACAAGACATAAGGCACCCATGTCCGCTCCAAAGTCATCGCTCGTGTGTCTAAAAGAGAAGAGTAGATTGGGACCAATACTTGGCTGGGATAGGAGGCAGAACAATCAACTGGTTTCCTTAATGGAAGGAAGGAAAGAAGGGAGTTCTCTTCTCATGTGGGGACTACCCAAACATTCTGTTGATAGGGACGAGGGGTTGTATTAACTACAATCCTGCACTTGCTATAAGACAGTTAGGGTACCCCATGAGGGGAGCACCGATGGAAGAGAGCCTCTCGCCTTTCCTTGTGAGAGATTTCGGCGCGCAAAGTTTCAAGATTGTACAAAGAGTCCACAAGGCGTGGGAAAGCCCGTTAAGAAAAGATAAAGAACTTAGGGGCATCCATAATGGCATCATCGGTGGTTATCATGAATGGCTGAAAGTTCATACACGAGGGTTAGATTGGCTCTCCAAGTTGAAAATTATCAACGAGCAGAACTTCGAAGCTCCGGAAGAGGATGAAGAAGTCCGAGCTCTAAAAACAGAGCTAGGAAAGGCAAGACTCGCCAAAGAAAAATTCAAGTTAGTCGCTACAGACGTCCGGAAATGTGCCGAGTTACAAGAAGAAAATGCAGCTACCGCAAGAGCCCTTGAACAAGAAACCAAGAGGGCTCGCAAGGAAGAGCATGACCGAGACAAATTCTGTGGAGCTTTGTGGGGCAGCAACAAGGAACTCAAGCTTCGAAGGGAAGAGAGAGACCAATCACGAGTACATAGCATGGTCTTAAAGGAGGAGTTAGCTGCTTGCTCAAGATCCAAGAGGAGTTTGGCCCAACACTTAGAAGCCACGGAGCAAAGCATGCTAGCTATAATAGGGCAGTACAAAGAGGAGTTAAACCAGTCTTAGGCTCATGAGCAAAAGCTAGTAGAAGACTTCACACAAGCATACGCCGAGAAGGAGGCAAGAGGAAGAGTGATTGATGCATTGCATCAAGAAGCGACCATGTGGATGGATAGGTTCGCCTTGACCTAAAATGGAAGTCAAGACCTCCCATGACTACTAGCCAAAGCAAGGGCCATGGCCGAAGTGTGTTCAGCCCCAAAGGAAATTCACGGGCTAATCAATTATTGTCAACACATGACAGATTTAATGGCCCATATAATTAGAAACTGTTAGGTTCTGTTGTAACACTTTTGTGAAATCTTGGCTAGATGAAAGCTTTTGTTCCATTTTTATAAAAAAGAGAAGTTCTGAAACTCATCACGTTGTCTAAAAAAGGGTCTTGAGGTGGATCTAAGTGCTCTGATCATTCATTAGCATAACATATTCATGATTTGTTGGCATGCTCACCACTGTTTGTTTCTTTAGGAAACTCGCCATAACTAAAAAAGCGCAAAGGCACCCCTATAACACCCGATCCAAAAGTAAGATGGGTAAGGAAGAGGGAGTGCAAGAACAGATGAAGGTCGACATGTCGGCTTTAAAAGATCAATGGCTTCTATGACGGAGGCCATGCTAAAAATTCAAAAATCAATAGAAGACAATGCTACGGCGGCCGCTTCCAACACAACTAGGGAAGCGGAATCGGTGCTACAACCCGCAATGAACTCGGGCTGGGACAAAAGCACGACGAGTTTCAATCGGAGGTATAGTCCTCAAGCCTACCCTTATGGTTTTCCTCCAGACTTCACTCCCCGTACCACTCCAGACGATTTGAGTCAAGCCCCTACCTTTGAGGGGCAACTCCCTCCTCATGCCGACTATCCTCTGCAGGAAGATGATGAAGGAGATGCCCATTTAGGCCCTCTTCTTCCCCCAAGGGAACCAGCCCCCATGAGTTGCCCCAGCCAAACATAATCCGCCATGTCCCGTCTCAATCTGCACCCATTAAGGAACCCGTTCCCATTTCAAAAGACAAGGGAAAGATCGATCTGCTTGAAGAGAGGTTGAGAGCGGTGGAAGGCCTCGACAACTATCCTTTCTCGGATTTAGCCAATCTGTGTCTGGTACCTAACATCATCATTCCTCCCAAGTTTAAGGTACCAGATTTCGACAAGTACAAAGGGGTGACGTGTCCAAAGAGTCATCTTCGGATGTATTGCCGAAGGTTGGGGGCATATTCCATGGATGAAAAGCTGTTAATGCACTTCTTTCAAGACAGCTTAGCCGGACCAACAGTGGCGTGGTACACAAATCTGGAAGCCTCTCAGGTCCGGACGTGGAAAGACTTGGCAACTGCCTTCATTAGGCAGTACCAATACAACACAGATATGGCTCCCGATCGGAACCAACTTCAGAGCATGAGCAAACGGGAACATGAGTCCATCAAGGAATATGCTCAAAGGTGGAGAGACCTAGCTGCCCAAGTCATCCCACCCATGACTGAGAGGGAAATGATCACGATCATGGTAGATACACTGCTTACGTTCTACTACGAGAAGTTGATAGGATATATGCCGGCCAACTTTGCAGACCTTGTCTTCGTCGGAGAAAGAATCGAGTCCAGACTGAGGAAAGGCAAGTTTGAATACGCCTCCAACGCTAGCCCTAACAGCAATAGAAGAGCCCCATGGTGGGCACACGAAAAAAGGAAGGGGATACCCACGCGGTCACCACCGCCCCAACATGGATGAAAACACCCCAAAATGCTCAAAACTCATACCAACACAACCACCCGAACTTCTCGATCCGAGCCGGAAGTTCCCTCCCAACTCAAGTAGAAGGGCCTGCCACGACACAAAAAGCGCCTGAACAACACGCGGCTCCAGCCACACCCCGGCCAACCAATAATACGACTCCTGGCATGAGCTATGACAATCCGCGATGCCCCCCGGGAGACCAATTCTCTCCTATTCCCATGGCGTATTCTGAGATATGGCCCACATTGTTGGAAAACCATTTGGTGGTGGCCATACCCGGAAAGGTCTTCCAGCCACCATACCCCAAGTGGTACAACTCAAATGCCACGTACGCATACCATAGTGGAGCCTCAGACACAACATTGATTCTTGCCTGCCATTCAAGTATAAGGTGCAACACCTAATAAATGTCGGCTGGCTATCATTTCAAGAAGAGGGCCCCTACGTTAAGACTAATCCGCTAGCCAGTCATGGAGGAGCTAGCGTAAATGCCATCGAAAAGGATAGGCCGTCAGGGTCAAAGAAATTAGAAGATGTGGCCACATCCAGAAGATTCATTTACCAGTCGCTGCAGGCAGCATGCATGGTCTCTCGTGGCGGAGACAAAAGCGACGAATGTCTATTTCATCTCGGGGAATTACACGACATGGAAACATGCCCCACGGTGGAAGAGCTACTACAACGACTCATGGACTGGGGGCAGCTTGAAGTGTCCGAGAGAGGTAGAGAAGAGCCGTAGATTTGCACGCAGTCGGCAGAATGGAAAGCTCCCCCAACCCCAAAGCCCTAGTAATATGTTTCACTAGGAATATGACCAGCCCCAGGTCCGAGTACCCCCCGGCAGTGCCCAAGCCGACGCCATTTTCCTATCAAAGCAATAAGGCTGTCCCATGGAAATATACCCCTCCCGCTTTTGGAGAAGGGGCTGCAACCGAGGTTGACTCCTTGTCAGCCAAGGTGACCAACATTACCGGTCTTAGTGGCGTAACCCACAGTGGCCGGGTGTTTGCTCCCTCTCACTCGGCGGAATTGCCCTCCAAGGGGAAAACACCCATGACCCAAGAATTCGCAGGCGCGACCACCCCCTCAAAAGAAGTAAAGGGAGCTGAAAAGAAGGAAGATCTCCAAGGAAGGGCGGTGACCTTGGAAGAGGCTCATGAGTTCCTTCGTCTCATCCAACAAAGTGAGTTTAAAGTGGTTGAGCAATTGAATAAAACTCCAGCAAGGATCTCCTTGCTTGAACTGCTCATAAGCTCCGAGCCTTATGTGCACTATTAGTAAAGGTCCTCAACGAAGCCCACGTAGCACACGACATCTTAGTCGAGGGTTTTGAAGGCATTGTTAATCATATAACTACCAATAACTACCTTGCGTTCACGGAGGAGGAGATTCCAGTTGAGGGGAGAGGGCACAACAAAGCTCTACATGTGTCTGTTAGATGCATGGACCATGTCGTGGCTAAGGTACTCATCGATAATGGTTCAAGTTTAAATGTGATGCCAAAGACCACCTTGGAGAAGCTTCCTTTTAATGCGTCACATCCAAAACCGAGTTCGATGGTAGTACGAGCTTTCGACAGTAGTCGGTGAGAGGTGATGAGGGAAATTGACATCCCCATTCAGATAGGCCCCCACACTTGCAATGTGGTTTTCCAAGTGATGGACATAAATCCCGCCTACAGCTGCCTTTTGGGGAGGCCATGGATCCACGCGCTAGGAGTGGTCCCCTCGACGCTTCACCAGAAACTGAAATTCGCAGTTGGTGGACTCTTGGTGATAGTGTCGGGCGAAGAGGATATGTTGGTAAGCTGCCCCTCCTCGGCACCATATGTAGAGGCAGCGGAGGAATCATTGGAAACAGCTTTCCAATCCTTCGAGGTGGTAAGTTATGCCTCTGTGGAAACAAGCCCATTGCTACCTTGTTTCTCTAATGCGGCCCTGATGGTGGCGCGGGTAATGGTCAGGCACGGTTATGAGCCCGGAATGGGTCTGGGCAAGGACAGCCACGAGAATGCTGATGTGGTTGACATTAGAGGTAACCCGCACAAATATGGGTTGGGGTGTGAGCCCGGGAAACCTGGAAGAAGGAATGCACCATCAAGACTCCGGGTAGATTGGGCATGGCCCGGTCATGTTAGCCAGTGTTTCACAAGTGCTGGGATAATGTTCGAGAAAGAGGTGGTGGCAATAGGAGGAGAAGCTCCACAAGATCCGCTGAGTTTTATGCAACCGTGCCATCCCAATTTCCAACTGGGGAATTGGCATGTGACGAGCCAGTCGGAAGTCTATACCGCTGATTCAATGTAATTGGAGGCTATAGATTCCTTTCTCTTTTGTTTTGTGAAATCTACCTTATTAAATAACAAAGAGATCTTGTTTCATCTGTTCTTGCGATTCCACCTTTTCTCATGTCATTTTGCATTTTTTTGTTTTTTGTCTTGAATGGTATAGTTGTGAGGATCGATCCTTGGAGGATCCTAACAACGAGGGCTTGATAATCGATTTTGACCGAGAAGTAAGTCAAACAATAAACGAAGAAGAGGAAGAGGATGTCCTTTCACCGGAGTTGGAGAGGTTCATCGCTCAGGAAGAACGCGAAATGAAGCCTCACCAAGAGGAAACCGAACTGATAGACTTAGAGACCGGAGAGGGAAAGAAAGAAGTGAAAATAGGGACCGGTATGACTGCACCTATCCGCCGAGATTTGATAACCCTTCTTGAAGAATATCAAGACATCTTCGCATGGTTGTACCAAGACATGCCAGGTCTGGACCTCGACATTGTGCAGCATAGGTTGCCATTGAATCCTGGGTGTTCCCCGGTTAAGCAAAAATTACGAAGGATGAGACCTGAAATGTCTTTGAAAATTAAAGAAGAAGTGAGAAAGCAGTTCGATGCGGGTTTCTTGGCTGTGGCTCGATACCCTGAGTGGGTAGCCAACATTGTCCTTGTCCCAAAAAAAGATGGCAAAGTGCGAATGTGCGTAGACTATCGGGATTTAAACCAAGCCAGTCCTAAAGACAATTTTCCCTTACCACACATTGATATACTAGTAGATAATACGACTAAGTTTGCCCTTTTCTCATTTATGGATGGTTTCTCAGGGTATAACCAGATAAAAATGGCACCCGAAGATGTGGAGAAGACCACTGCCGTCACCCTATGGGGAACATTCTGCTATAAAGTGATGGCCTTCGGGCTAAAAAATGCTGGGGCAACCTATCAATGTGCCATGGTAGCCTTATTCCACGAAATGATGCATAAAGAGATAGAAGTCTATGTAGATGACATGATTGCCAAATCTCGGACCGAGGATGAACACCTCATCAATCTGCGTAAGCTGTTTGGAAGGTTGCGGAAATACCAACTGAAACTAAACCCCGCCAAGTGCACCTTCGGGGTAAAGTTAGGGAAGTTGGGTTTTATCGTGAGCCAGAAAGGGATAGAGATAGATCCCAAGAAAGTGAAGGCCATTCTTGAAATTCCAGAGCCACGCACGGAGAAGCAAGTTCGAGTTTCTTGGGCAAGTTGAATTACATCGCGAGATTTATCTCGCAACTCACCCCTACCTGCGAGCCCATCTTCAAACTCTTGCGTAAAAACCAGGCGGTCCTGTGGAATAGCGACTGCCAAGAGGCCTTCGAAAAAATCAAATAGAGCCTCGCGAATCCCCCGGTGCTCATGCCGCCTGTAACAGGAAGACCTTTTTTCCTGTACATGACTGTGTTGGACGAGTCTATGGGGTGCGTGTTGGGTCAGCACGATGACTCTGGGAAGAAGGAACAAGCCATTTACTATTTAAGCATGAAGTTTACTGCATGTGAGATGAATTACTCAATGTTGGAAAGGACGTGCTGCGCCTTGGTATGGGCATCACATCATCTTAGGCAGTACATGCTCAGTCATACCACTTGGCTTATTTCCAAAATGGATCCCGTGAAATACATCTTTGAGAAACCGGCCCTCACGGGACGAATCGCTAGGTGGCAGGTACTACTATCTGAATTTGATATTGTGTATGTCACCCAAAAGGCGATAAAGGGAAGCGCATTGGCAGATTATTTGGCCCAACAACCCCTCCAAGATTATCGGCCAATGCACCCTGAGTTCCAGGATGAAGACATCATGACCCTATTCGAAGAGAAGTGGACGCACGAGGATATAGACAAATGGATTGTTTGTTTCGATGGGGCATCTAATGCTTTGGTCCATGGAGTAGGGGCAGTCCTTGTATCCCCAGATGATCAATGTATCCCTTTCATAGCCAGGCTGGGTTTCGATTGTACCAACAATATGGCCGAATATGAAGCGTGCGCCCTTGGGATTCAAGCTGCCATTGATTTCAACGTGAAGCTACTCAAAGTGTATGGAGACTCGGCGTTGGTAATACGTCAGTTGAAAGGGGAATGGGAAACTAGGGATAAAAAATTGATACTCTATCAAACTTATATCTTGAAGTTAGCTGAATTCTTTGACGAAATTTCTTTCCACCACATACCTCGGGAAGAGAACCAAATGGCCGATGCATTGGCCACCTTGGCATCCATGTTTCAACTTGCCCCACACGGGGATCTGCCGTACATTGAATTCAGATCTCGAGGCAAGTCGACACATTGTTGTGCGATAGAGGAAGAGCAAGATGGGAAACCGTGGTATTTCGACATCAAACAGTATGTGGAGAACAAAGAATATCCACCAGGGATTTCCGACAATGAAAAGAGAACGTTAAGGAGATTGGCTACTGGTTTCTTTGTGAGTGGTACCATCCTATACAAATGAAACCATGACATGACCCTCCTGTGATGCGTAGATGCCAAAGAGGTGAACCACATGATCGAGGAGGTCCATGAGGGTTTGTTTGGGATGCATGCCAATGGGCATGCTATGGCCAGGAAGATCCTTAGAGCAGGTTATTACTGGCTCACTATGGAAATTGATTGCTGCACCCATGTAAGGAAATGCCATAAATGTCAAGCGTTCGCAGACAATGTCAATGTTCCGCCACATCCTTTGAATGTCATGTCCGCCCCTTGGCCTTTTTCCATGTGGGGGATAGATGTCATAGGGGCCATCGAACCCAAGGCTTCGAACGGTCATCGCTTTATTCTCGTGGCGATAGATTATTTCATCAAATGGGTCAAAGCGGCTTCCTACACAAATGTCACGAGGAACGTGGTGGTCATATTCATAAAGAGGGAGCTGGTTTGTCGGTATGGACTCCCTAGGAAGATCATTACTGACAATGGCACCAATCTGAATAACAAAATGATGCAGGAAATGTGCGAGGATTTCAAAATCCAGCATCATAACTCCACCCCCTATCGGCCGAAGATGAACGGGGCTGTGGAGGCTACAAACAAAAATATTAAGAAAATTATTCAGAAAATGATAGTGTCGTACAAAGATTGGCATGAGATGTTGCCTTTTGCCCTGCATGGGTACCGAACCTCGGTACGAACTTCTACTGGGGCAACACCGTACTCCTTGGTTTATGAGATGGAAGCAGTGCTCCCATTTGAGGTAGAGGTCCCTTCCCAGAGGATACTAGCGGAATCGGGCCTAGCAGAATCAGAATGGGCTCAAACACGCTACAACCAACTCAACCTTATTGAAGGTAAGCGTTTGACGGCCATGAGCCATGGGCGCCTGTATCGACAAAGTATAAAGAACGCGTTCGATAAGAAGGTGTGCCCGCGCAAGTTCAACGAGGGGGACCTTGTGCTGAAAAAGGTGTCCCACGCTGTTAAAGACAACCGAGGGAAGTGGACCCCGAATTATGAAGGGCATTTCATTGTTAAGAAGGTTTTCTCCGGGGGGGCCTTGATACTCGCTAACATGGACGACGAGAAACTGCTTTCGCCAGTAAACTCGGATGTCGTCAAAAGATATTATGCCTAGAGCAGCACTAAAATAGCCATTTCATTCGCATGTATAGGTTGATGGTGCTTGACCAAGAAGGGCCTAATAAAATGAGTATCTGTTCTTTTTCACCACTGATAGTGTTAGTCTTTGTTTTCTTTAAAATGTTTATTTCTTGGATCATAGGGGTGCCGCGAGTGTGAATTTAAAGAAATAACCAAAAGTAAGGACATGCACATGCATTTGCATCTTTTTTATCTTGTAGGCCCTACAGTAATGCTGCATGGCACATACAATCCAGGGCATGAAGAGAGGTAAGAATCCCTTTTGTAAAAAATAAAATGTAGGTTAGCTTGCCTGGGCGAGCACCCCCTGTACGAAAATGGTTAAAAAGGGGGGAGGGGGAAGTTTTCTTCACCCAAACACCTTCCCCTTCATTTTCAAAAACACAGGGCTCACGGGAACTACGAAAACAGTAGCCCCCAAGCTTCCATTGTTGAGTTTTTTGCTTCCCTTTTCACGCTTTGTTTCACTCTATACAAGTAAGTGCACTATCCTTTGGTTTTTTGCTTTCCATTGATGCCTTTTATGCTTTGAATGGTATATAATTTGGCCAATTCCGTGAGACAATTTGGGGAAAATTTGTGCTTTGTTTCTTTGAATTGAGGGGTTGTAAGGGATGGCCTTAGGCCTAGGTTGTGTTCTGAAATAATGGGGCAAGTCACACTGCCCCTATTCCCTTGTTATTGGCACCTAAAAGTGCGCCCACCAAGTGCTCGGTGAAATGCCTCAATGACATTTGGGCATGGTTTTGTGAACTTTGGATTGTGGGGCTGTTTTGTGTGTATAGGGACAACATGTAGAGTTTAAAATGAGTGCCCAAATTAAGGACTTAGACCTAGGAATCCAAGCCTTTGGTTTTGAGTGCAAGAAAGCATAAAAATGAAGGCATTATGACAGGGATTTCCCTTTAGGCCAGCGACTGATTTTTGGGGCTGCACCATGATGTTTGCCTAGTTTGTTTGAGATGTTATTCACCATGTACGTGTATATATTGAATATGTAGCAAGAGACAAATACCCTTCAAATAAAACATGTATATTTTGAATAGATGGTCAAGTGCTTTATAAATGTACACATGTTTGAATGTGGCACGAGAATGCTTCCCAAAATGAACATATAATGTGGAATTGCCTTTCAAAGTGTAGATAGATGGCATGAAAATTCCTTTTCAAATAAATGCGAGTGTGTGCACGACATGAAATTGGCTCTCAAATAAGCATGTATGTATGAATAAATGTGAATGAAACAACAAAAACCTATGTTAATTTGTATGTTAATAAAATACTTTGAATGTGCATATGTAATTTTTGGTAGCAAAATACTTTGAATACGAACATATGTAATTTTGGCACAATACCTTGAGCATGCATATATAAGTTCTTTTCAAAAGAATATGTGTGGGATATAAGTAGCTAGAATATTTTGAATATCCTAGTATATTGATGTAGATAGCAGGATATTTTGCGCGTATGTGCGTTCATAAATGTTTTTCTTCAGGGAAATGTGTGCACAAGTCTGTTCTAAGTCGAAAAGATTAGTATGCCATTTTTTCTTTAAAATAGCATTTCCTTGTAAATTAACTTTCCAAATATTTGTCCTCGCAGGAAATGGGTCCGAAAAAGCTTTCCACGAAGAGATCTAGGAGAGACGCCGTGGCTAAAGGGACCAGTGCCGCATCAGAGTTTGATAGCCACCGTTTTCGGAGCATCGTTCACCAGCAGCGCTTCGAGGCCATCAAAGGATGGTCGTTCCAAAGAGAGAGGCGCGTCCAGCTCAGGGAGGATGAGTACACATATTTTCAGGAGGAGATAGCTTGCCGACATTGGACATCGTTGGTGACTCCCATGGCTAAGTTTGGCCCTGAGGTAGTCCTAAAGTTTTATGCTAATGCTTGGCCCACAGAGGAGGGAGTGCGAGACATGCGTTCATGGGTGAGGGATCAGTGGATTCCTTTTGACGCAGATGCCCTCAGCCAGTTCCTAGGTGACCCGCTAGTGTTGGAGGAAGGCCAGAAGTGCGAGTTCAGTCAGAGGAGGAACAGGACCGACAAGTTCGACGAGGAGGCCATTGCTCAGCTGTTATGCACACCGGGGCAGGATTTCACCTGGACCACTGCAGGGAGGCGGGTGCGGATCATGCGCACCAGCATGACCACCTTGACCCAGATGTGGATGACATTGCTGCTTAGCAATGTCTTGCCTAGTGATCATAACTCCGGTCTCCCTCTGCTGAAGTGTCAGCTGGTGTATGCCATCCTGACACGGATGAACGTCCACGTGGCTTAGTTGATTGCTGACGCCATCTATTTGTTTGCACGTATGCCACCCACCAGGCACCCTCTAGACCCGGATAAGTATAACAGGGCCCTGGGGTTTCCGACATTGATCACGGGCCTCTGCCAGTCGTTCGGGGTTCCCGTCACCCCCAGCAAAGTGATCCGACCATCAATCACCCAAGCCTTCATTGAGAAGTACTGCACGCCTAGGCAGGCACAAGGTGACACACCTCAGGGCGTGGGCGCATCGCCACCACCTCCTCAGGCTGGTCCCGCTGGATCACTAGGCATGGAGCGCTATCAACAACACTTGGTTCGCCAGCAGGCGGCCAACCACCGCAGACAGGTGCAGATACATGAGTGTCTCTACCATTTCAGTCGCAGTTAGCAGGGGCAGAGTTCCACCCCTTTTGTGTGCCCTACCCCGGAGCAGTTTGCGGCTAAGGTCGCATGGCCGGGAGATTGGCCCGATGCCCAGGCAGGGGAGGAGCCTACAGGATCCCCCGGTAGGATGGATGAGCCCCGCATGGACGAGGATATGACTGACCTATTCGATGTCTTGGGAGGGAGCGGAGCCACGACCATGGGATCCCCAGATTCATTTTCTTTTTTATGTTTCATCATTTATCATTTGCATGTTATTTTATTTCTATGACTTGATGGACTAACGTTTGTTTTTGTTGTTTCGATTGTCATTTGTTTTGTGCATACATTTTGTTTGGATTGTTGCGTTAATGCTTATTTCGTTATTATCGATAATGTTTGTTGAAATTCCGGAACCGTGTAGAGTTTTCATTTAGGAACGTCGTCCTAAAATAAAACGAACAAACATCGTGATAACACCAAGAATAGAAAAAGAAAGAGGCGTTGTGAACAAAATGCCATATCTGTATATAAAGAAAAGAAAAGAATTTTTTTGTATATAAAAAATGCGTGAAAAGAGTTTTTGTATATAAAAAATGTGTGAAAAGATTTTTTTTGTATATAAACAATGTGTGAAAAAATATTCTTGTGTGTGAACAATGAGTGTATATAAAGAATTTTTTGTATAAACAACGAGTGTATATTGAAAAAGGAAAAAAAATGTTTGAAAATGAATAGAGGTTTTATACAGACCATGTCGATATAAAGAGAAAGAGTTTTTCAATGCGTGTGTATATAGAGGAATTATTTTTTTTGGTGTATAGGAACGTAGGTGTACAGAGAAAAAAGCTTTTCTCATAGATAGCGATGGATGTATAATTTTTTTGTAAACATGCATAGAAGAAATGAAACAAAAAGAAAAGAGAAAGAAAGACCTCGAAGGTCGGCATGTTATGGTCGTAGGAAGCACAAATCATTCGTAGAGAGCAAACATGTCTTTTGGAAACAAGAAATTGATGCTAAGAGTTTATTTTCCAAAATAACCGAGATAAGAATGGATGGATTCGTTGAACCAATGAAAGAACATAATTTGGAAACGTTGAGTCTACTTGCGTAAATCCCAAGCCTTAGTATCACAATGCCATAAACTAGATGCTTGAGTACCCTCCTAGCTGTATGCATGACTAATTTTGCACGTTGTTTCCAAATCATCGTTTTTACGCATGCCTCGTGGAAATAATATGGAAGTTTAACCCGAAACCGACACCCTGACACATGAATTTGTTTTGCCCCAAATATCAAAATCGGGCACGCACAATGAAAAGACCATGTTGAGACACAACCTTAAGCTACTTTGAACCTTGGCCCATGAAGAGAATCCTCATCCTTTCCCCCGAAGAAGAGGACAGCAGAATCTCCTCAAGGGAGAGCGAATAACGAATGCTAAAACCCGAATTCCCAATCAAAGATCGAAAAAAAGGAAAAAGAAAAGGGAAAAGAAATGAAAAGAAAGAAAAGAAAAGGAAAAGAAGGATTTCCGATCAAAGATCGGAAGAAAGCAAAAAGGAAAAGATCAGAGGAAAACAGAATAATTCCCGATCAATAAAGGAAACTAGGAAAGAGAACAGAAGATCTTCGGACCAGATAAATTTTAGGTGAGGTAAATGACCGCCGGCAAAGGGAAAACCCATTTTGAAGTGTTTCTTCCTTTGGGATTGCCATTCAAGGTCACTCCCAACTGGCGATGTCCCGCCCCACATAAACAAAGAGGAAAAGACCGAAACACCCAGTTTCCTCTCCAAAAACACTACCCTCGAGAAAATCCTATTGATCCATGATCGCGCGTGTTAATCTTTTGGTTCGATAGGAAATCATGTGCAAAATAAAGTCATGGTGCAGCTATGGTTTGGAATTGAGGTAAAACACTTACCTATGTGAGTTTTTTATACACCATGAGTGATTTTATTCCTAGTTTCAGTTTGACCCGACGTTTCCCTTGAATGTTCATTTAAAAGCTAAACGTTGACATCCTACCCTTCATTTTTGGTTATAAGGAAAACTATTTTTGGCATAAGCATATTGTTTCTCTAAAATATGGTGCTCTCATGAATGATTTATTTTTTCCTTGCTAAAGCATGTTCGCCTTTTAGGTGAAAGAACCCGGTGGACCATTCGGTCCTAAAACCAAATCTTATTCGGAGCCCCATGAATTGATTGCCATTCATGCATCCTCCGCCATCGAGTCCGGAGCCCCACGAATTGATTGCCTAGCGCTGTTCGTGCATCCTCCACCATCAAATCTTATTCGGAGCCCCATGAATTGATTGCCATTCATGCATCCTCCACCATCGAGTCCGGAGCCCCACGAATTGATTGCTTAGCGCTCTTCGTGCATCCTCCACCAACAAATCTTATTCGGAGCTCTATGAATTGATTGCCTAGCGCTGTTCATGCATCCTCCGTTATCAAGTACGGAGCCTCTGGTGAGAGGAAAATACGGTTTTTGTTATTTTCCAAATCGGTTCCTTCACCAAACATGTGTATACGTATATATTATGTTATCTTTTGTTTGTTTGTTTGTTTGTTTGTTTTGTTTTGTGTTGTGCAGAGAAAGAAGAAGGAGAGATGGGAGTCAATTATTTCAAATCGTTTTGGGTTGGAACTATTGTGATTGAGATCAATTAAATCCCCATGATGGGCAAAGGATGGCCTTCGGGAGTCATAATAGATTAATTACGGAAAAGGGCTAAGACGGACAAAATCAGTGTTTTATCTTTGCTTTCCTCCTATCTCCGATAAAAGGTAAGTAAAGAGGGGCAACTGTCATACCCTAATTTCGTCCGGGGACCATTGTTTGATGGCATGCAACCTTTGCTTGACCTTTTCGAGGTACTTGGCACCCATCGTTAGGCAATCTGTGAAGTTCCGTGACATGTCGAAAGTCAAAAGAAAGCATTGTTGCACAATCAGTGAAGTTCCGTGACATGCCGGAAGTCAAAGGGAAGCATTGTTGCACAATTCGTGAAGTTCCGTAACATTCCGGAAGCCAAAAAAGGGATGATTATGTAATCCGTTAGGTTTCGTGACATTACGGAAAGGAAACAAGTATCGTTACGTAATTCGTAAAGTTCCGTAACGTTACGGAAAAAGAATCAGCAAAAAAAGGCAGGGGGTGTATTTAGTAAACAGGGGGTGCAAAATAGCAACCAGGCCCACTTGGGCCTTCTAGGAAGTTCCACCAGAAGGCGGTGCCTTCTGGAGGAAGCAACCTAGCTCGCCTGGGCGAGCTGGGCGGCAAGCTTCTCCCTCTTTTCCCTATAAATAGGGGGAGGAGGGAAGAACAAAAATGTTCAACCCTCCAGG
>NC_016089.4:34232318-34266009 GCF_000004515.6 Glycine max | reverse complement strand
TCAGGTTCGTATGATTCTTTATGATGAGGGTGTATGGTTAGGCCAATAAGAGGGGATTGAGCAATATGTCATAGGTTACTTCTCTAATATCTTTGTTGATGTAACTCCCTTCTCACCCTTTTGTTTGGCTAATTCTTTTCCTCCTTTGGAGCTGGATGAGGTTGCTTTGTTGGGTCGAGATATCTCAAGGCAAGAGATTATCTCTACTTTTAGAAGTATGGGGGGTTATAAGGCTCCCGGGCCAGATGGCCTTTAGGCTATGTTCTTCCAATCCCAATGGCATCTGGTGGGTCAGGATTTGGTGAATTTGATGCAGGGCTTTTTTCGTAGTCATGAATCTATTGCGAAGATCAATGAAACTTTCGTTTTTCTCATCCCTAATATTGAAAGGGCTAACAGATTGAAGGACTTTCACCCCATTGGTCTTTGCAACGTCTTCTACAAGTCGGTTACAACGATTTTGGCAATCATATTGTGTGGTTTGATGGAGAAGCTTGTGGACCCATGCCAAGTGAGTTTCATTACAAATTGGCAAAGTGGTGACAACATCATCATAACACAAAAAATCTTTCATTCAATGATAAACAAGAGAGGTCAAAAGGGTTGGATGGCCATAAAAGTTTGTCTTGAAAAGTCTTATGACCACCTTAAGTGGGAGCTTTTGCAGGAAACCCTCACTGACGTTGGTTGCCCTAAGAATTTTGTGCATATGATTTGGTGTTGTATTTCTTTTGCTAAGATGCATATGCTATTGAATGGCGAAGTTCTCGATGAGTTCATTCCTAGGAGGGGGTTCATCAAGGCAACCTAATCTCCCCTTACTTGTTTGTGTTTTGCCCGGAGCGCTTTATTCATCTTATTAACCTGGCGGTAAATAACAAAGCTTGGAACTGATTCAACTAAATAGAAGGGGTTCGTTTATTGGGAGAGTTATCTCTAATGAGTAAGTTAACAACATAAAATAAAAATGTTTATAATAAGAAAATGAACGTTGTTCACTCTAAATCAGGTGTTTTTTTCTTATATAGATATGGGGGAACTAGAAAGAAATTTGTGTGGAATACCTTATATGTTGATTTAAGATCACAAAGATTAGTTGTTTGAAACGTGGCTTCAAGTGGAATAGCATGACTTCTTTTACCAGGAGGAAAAATTGCTCATTCTACATTTAGCTTACGTTGATTACAAATGAAGATTCAACTTGCAACATTAATAAAGAAAGCCTTAAAGAAAAACTGCTTTTACATGCTAAATTAATAATTTGGGATAAGGCTCCAATGCTGAATAAATTTTGTTTTGAAGTATTTGATTGCACTTATAGAGATATTATGAAGGAAGAATGCTAAACAAATTTATACAAGCCATTTGGAGGAAAAATGGTTGTCTTGGGAGGAGATTTCAGGAAAATACTGCCTGTAATTAGAAAAGGATGTAGACATGACATTGTTTTAGCTGCAATTAATTCCTCAACACTTTGGAAAAGTTACAAGGTTTTAAATTTGTCTACAAACATGAGTTTATTTTCTGCAGCATCAAAGGATGATGGTAATGCTATCAAAGATTTTTCTGATTGGATTCTTCAAATAAGAGAAGGCAAAAAGGACTGCATTGAAAATGGAGAAACTGATATTGACATTCCCCATGATCCGTTGATAAAGGATACTGAAAATCCATTTCACAAGCTACCTAGGGTGAAGTCATATCCTCAAAAGGGTTGCTTTCATCTTCTGAGGAATTCTATTCCTCGTCAAACAAAACAACCTCTCCCTTAGATATCTCTTCACCACAGACACCCAGGTAGAAAGTGATCTTGGATGGCGTGAGATCCTCATCGTTGCTATAATCTCCCACATCCTCGTAGACTTTGATGGTTGTATCTTGACAGAAGGTAGATCTAGTGGCCCACCCATTAGCATCAAGCTGAAGAATTGCTGCTAGAATCACAATGGGTTGCCCAACCGCTCGAATCCAAAGTAAGCATAGTAGGAAATAACATGATTGATGTCGCATTAAGGGGTATGCTCGAAAAGGATGTGATATATAGCGTGTGTCTCTATGGTGATCGGTGGCATCTAGGGCTTGTCTAACAACAAAAAGTGGCACCAGATATAACAAAAGTATGCATGGAGGCGTGCCTCTTCCTCCATCGTATAACTGTAGCGGTATCTACTAATCCATGTAAACATCCTCCGTGGATGCTCCATGACCTCCCCTTGAAATTGGTGGTTGCAAGGGTGGGTCTTCCACTCCTCAAACACCACAAACAATAGGCAATAACAAACAAAACTAAAATACGTAACCACAACGTGTGGTTATCTGAACAAACAACACTCTCGTATCCTAAGTGCATAACTATCACACTTATTTCACAATATGGCCAAATCACTGCCACCAATCCTCCCAGGTCTTGATGGTCTTACAAAATTATGTGGATGAAAATCAAGAGGGATTGCCACATACAGGTACATCGCACGCCAATCCCGAAACTCCTAACTCATAAAGCATAGTCTTAGAGCCCGTTAGGAGTAGCAAAGTGAGACCTGTGAGTTATTCGTGTCAAATGAGAGCACCAAATGTCGGTTGTCACCTCTCGCTAATTTCCCTAGGTTTTTCGAACCTCTTTTCCCACTATGCCCTAGTGTATCTCTATCCATCATCCACTTCCTCAACATAACCTCACCTTTTCATAGTAGGAGATAGAACCACTGGTTCCTTACTCTTTATCCAGTCCTCTTGACTTTTTCCATTGCATTGCGTGCGCAAAACCTTGTACCATGTACATCAACAAACTTGTACATACAAACAAACAAGAAAGAGAGATGAGGCTTAGGCCTACGTACTACTCTCAAGTAACCACTCATGACCCCTTAAGCGGTAGAACCACTTGTCTCATACAAATAATTGGATTGCATAACGACTATAATTATAGCCATCCAAACAAATATAACAACAATTTGCCGAGGGTTGGACACCCTCGGACCCAAACCAAAATGTGTATAGATAAAATGACAATATACAAATATATAACATAATATAAATTTGCACACAATGGATATAATTGTCGAAGTTCACACTTTGTTGGTTATCATTCAACAATAATATGCAGGCATTTCAAAAAATATATCAACAGAAAAATCATCACAATTTCAGAGCATGCATTAGTCATCAGAGTTTGCAGTTTATCTTAGCAATCATATAACAATTAAATAAATAGTTCCAAAAATGAATAATTCTAAGGTGACTTTATGTTGAACAAGTGGCCTCAATAACTTAATGGGGGGGGGGGATTAAGTTTTAAAGTTTTCGACTAACAATTTTTTAATCCCCTTTTAAATGAGATATGATAGACTCAGAATGCAAAAGAAGAAGCAATAATTAAATTAATCAATGTTCTTTAAACGTGCAAGGAAAAATCAATTGCAATAAAATAAATGAGATAAGGGAAGAGAGAATTGCAAACTCGGTTTATCCTGGTTCGGCCACTTCCCGTGCCTATGTCCAATCCTCAAGTAACCCACTTGAGATTTTTCACTATCTCTGTAAATCCTTTATAGTCTTTGAATATGCCTTGGGATCCCTCACCCTTGTGTTCAAGATCCTTATACGCCAAGAGACAAACAGTCTCTTGATTACAATTGAGTTTTAAAAGAGATGAATAAATTGATTTATCTCCTTTAGAGTAGAAGATACAAATTGAAGATCCTAAAAGAATTCTCAATAGATTGGCAAGTGTTTGGCCAATAGTTTTTTTTGAGAGAATTTTGACAATTAAGTTTTATAATACTCTCCTACACTTTTTGAAGTCAGACACACATATATATAGGCCCATTGTGCCTTTTCAAAAATAGTTTGAAGAGATGTGTCTTTTCAAAAAAGTTTTTCTAAAATTTTTTCATTGGTAATCGATTACAAGAATCTGGTAATTGATTACACAGTTATATTTATGAAAATTCATGACTTTTCAAAGTTTCTCTGAAATCTCTTTGCTGGTAATCGATCACAGAATCTTGGTAATCGATTACACAGTTTAAAATTCAAATAAATTCAAAATTTCAAAAAGCCATCTTCATAGTTTCTCTGGTAATTGATTATAGGACCTGGTAATCGATTACCATTTCAAAAAGATCTTTATTTTGAACTGATTAATCTTGATAAAGAAATTTTGATAAAAGACTTTGAGGTCAAACTATTTCAAATAAAAATGAGATTCTTTTAACAATTTGACTAAGTCCTTATCTGTGATTTTTCTTGGTCTTGTTTGTTGACTTGAAACAATGTGTGCTTTCATCAAGTAAATACTTTTGGTATCATTAAAACCTGCATGATTCACATTCTTTCCCTTTTTGATGATGACAACCATCTGTAGGTAAGGAGAAAAAGAATATCCATTTGTGTCGTTCACTCCCCCTTGATTTTTCAATGATTGCTTATATGAAAAAGTAGAAGATTTTATATATAATTTTTTTTTCAAAAAATAGATAATTCCCCTTACTATCTTATCTATCTCTCCCCCTTTGGCAACATCAAAAACAAATTAGGAGCAGAGAGAAGAGAGAAGAAAAACATACAGCAATTGATAATTATAATACATTAATAAAGCAGAGCATACCATACCGTCTAGAGTACTAATCAGGTAGAATAATAGTAATGTAAATGCAACATACTAGTAATGTTTGAAAGTACAGAGTACTAAAGTACCAACAACCAAATGTAATAAGTCAGAAATTCTAACATATTGAATGACCTAGTTTAAGAGAAACAAGTCTTTAAGTTCTAATAATTATGATAATGAAGGGAAATCTAAGAATCGGTCGGAGGATCAAAGCAACGGCGGATAAATCCCATGTCATCTTAAAGACGAGTGATGTGAGAATCCATGGAATCAAATCTTTCTTCGACAAAAGCACGAAGATCCCAAAGCTCAGTGAGGACATCATTCAGTAATGTAGAGGAGGGATCCCTTGGTAGTGGAGATGGAGTGCGTTCATCGGGAGCATTAGCCGAAAGATCCTGTTTACGAACCCATTGGCCATCAATATCTTTCCTATACCCAAAAGAGGCAACTGTTGTGGCTCCAATGGAAAATAAACATTTAACCTTGACAAAAGGTTCATTAGCAAGAGGGACGTTGAAGTGCTGCAGAATTAGAGTAACCAGATAAGAATGTGGGAGGTAATGCCTTATGCATACGGTAGCGAACAAGATGGGCCTAGTCAATTTGACAGCAAGTTTGTAGTGCCTATAATAAAATCAAATCTTCCTTAGAGGCTTGAGCTAGGTTAGTAGAATGAGGAAGCAACACACGGCATAGAATATAATACATGATACGACATTCAAAGGTAAATGAACCAGCAAGTAAATGACTAGTCATATTAGCATTTTCAACACAAACCATTTTTTGGGCATCATGACTAGAATAAATGGGTTTCCAATTATCAACTAAGGATCCTTCAAAAGGTACACCTTGACTACTTAGTTTGGTTAAAGAATAAAACAAAAATTGATCAACAAAAATGGGTATTTTGTGTACTTCAGAAAATATGACTCCATCACGAATTTCCAAGTTGTTATAAAAGACCTGAACTAATTCTGAATAATAAGGCAATTTCAAAGTCATAAAATCCACTAATTCAGAATTTTGAAAAACTTGATAACAATCAAAGTTTTCTTCCTCAAAGAATTCGAAATCAAGGAATTTAGTGTTAAGGATGACATGATTGGAAAAGGAGGAGTAATACCTCTGACGTTGGTCATTGGTGGAAAACAGATTGAGAGAGTGTGGTGAGGAAAGAGATGGGTTTGGTGGTGCCGAAGAGTCACTGAAAGCACCGTGGCAGCGGTGGCCTGCAGTGGTGGTGGAGGAAGATGAGCCATTGCACTTCTTTGGTAATCAATTACAACCCTCTGTAATCGATTACAATCATGCTGAATAACTGCCTAATTGCCTTTGGTAATTGATTACAGGCTTTGGTAATCGATTACAACACTTTTTGTTCCCTGGTAATCGATTACAGCTTCAATGTAATCGATTACAGACTCTGAAATTACTAAATATGCAAGGAGGAAAAGATCATAGATAATTGAATGGACTAGGAATCTAAGTCAGATTGGTCAATGATTCCTAATTCTCTTCTAATGGTAAAGAAACATTCTTTGGGCAGAGGTTTGGTAAAGATATCGGCCAATTGATTCTTTGTTTCAATGAATTCTAGTACGCAATCACCCTTTTGAACATGATCTCTAAGAAAGTGATACATTATTTCAATTTGTTTTGTTCTAGAGTGCAGAATAGGATTTTTAGATAGGTTGATTGCACTCGTATTGTCACAACGGATACGAATATGATTAAGCATTAAACCATAATCAGAGAGTTGTTGTCTCATCTAAAGGATTTGTGCACAACAACTTCCAGCAGAAATATATTCCGCTTCTGCAGTTCATAAGACAACATTATTTTTCTTTTTGCTATGCCAAGATACTAATGCTAACCCAATAAAATGGCAAGTCTCACTAGTGCTTTTTCTATCGGTTTTGTATCCAGCAAAGTCAGAATCAGAGTATCCTACTAAGTTATAAGAAGAATTCTTAGGATACCATAAACCTAAATTTGTAGTGCCTAGTAAATATCTGATTATCCCTTTGACGACACTTAAGTGGGATACTTTGGGATTGGCTTAATATCTACCACACATGCAAACATTAAACATAATATCTTGTCTACTTGCTAATAAATAAAGAAGAGATCCAATCATACCTCTATATCTCTTTATATCTACTGATTGACTAACTTCATCTTTATTCATGTAGCAAGCAGTACTCATGGGGAAAAATCACATTCCTCTCACTTACAAGTGCAAAGGCACACTGGAAAGGCATTCACTGAAACATCCTATACTTATGTCCGTATCCAAACAATAACCAAGAAGTTGAAAAGAACTATACATCTTTACACATAAGAAAATAAACTAAGTTCTCCTAAGACATGCATATAACCAAAAGGAGATCGAAGGCAACTACTCTTGACCTCGATTTTTGCTTGCCATGATGTCCCACTCGCATCGCACAAATTATAGTGATGGCCAATCTCAATATTTCATGACAATGCATCTAGGATTTATGGTATAGCTAATGACCAAAACACTCAACACACTTCAAACATTGTCAAGCAATTTCACATAAGACACCCAAGTACTATTTATCACTAAGGCACTCTTGACTTTTACAAACAAATAATATTTTATTGAATACACAGATTCAAATCACTCAACAGAGTGGATAAACTATTAAGCTTGAATACAAATGAATAACTTTTCTATGCAAAGGATGAACTAATTAAGCACTATTGTGTATCGTCCAATGACTTGATAAAATCTCACTTCTGAATGCTCTTACTTTTCCCATCATAGTTTCGCTTTCTTCTTTCTTGCATTTGATAGTAGAGCCTTGTTTTTTTTTATAGACTTCATAAAAATATTCATTACGAGATTAACGCTTGTCTCTGATTTGATCGTTGTCTCATAGCTGGAGGTAGTGCTGCGTGTCGCTCTCTTGTTTAGAGAGAAAGAATAAAAGTATAGACAGTTGTATGTGCTTCTCTCTTAAGAGATAATGACCTCTAAGGAATATTCTTATGAACCCTTATATTACCTTCTATTATATTCTTCCTTAAATTCAAATGTTAGCAATTCAAAATAAGAGAGGCGAAAATAAATTTGTGAAATTTAAGGTCGTACACTTTCCTTTGTAGCTAACACTGATTTCATAACAACGTTGGACGTCACTTATACTTTATATAAAATAGATTGTGTAAGTGATTAAGTCAATTGGATGAGAATAAAAACAAAGTGTATGGACATTGGTTTTCACAATAAGTGAACGCTAGTTTATTACAACATGTTGGATGCTGAATATTATTCTTTAATAAAATAGTTTTCATTTGTGATTGGACACGCACTAATAGGAACTATAGGATAAGAAATAATATGTGTGCTCATACGTAGTAGGTTATATTCACTTAAGAATAGGTAATTAGTCCATCAATAATTTATATATTTGTAATCATCAAAATCATGGATAAGGATGGATCATCCAATTGTGATAATGAACCATCCAGACTTAACAAAAAGTCCTTCGGTGATAAGAAACATGGCAAAATCAGAATTCTCAAGTGTAAAGATACTAGTTAGCATTCAATTTTATCTCTCTAATCTTTATTTAATATGAATATCCAAAATTGATCAATTCCATTCTCTTGTCAATAGTAATAGTTTTCACTCAAAGTTTGATTAATCCCTTATTCAAGTTATATGGTGATCATTAATTTTGTATTGTTTGTAATTGGATGTTAGTATAAAGTTATTTTATATTGCTAGTGCATAATTTTGTTTCATAGTTGAATTACTTTTCCCTTTAAAAAACATATTCTCAATTATGTAATTACTAACTTGAATTTTTTCAATAAAGATTTCCTATATGAATAAAAGGGCTAGAATTCTAAATGTCATTTGATCATAACATGAGAAATTTTCTATTAATACTACTTATTTTAAAAAAAAGACGGTACAAGGAAAGTAGAAGAAAAATTGATAGTTGTCTAAAATACCCTCATCTTCTTCCTTTTAACTTCATAAAAGACATGACATCATTTTCAACTTGAAAATATTTTAACATTCTTCCTTTGTTTTCTTTTTTCTTTAATTGGATGTGAACCCAACTTTTTGTTGGACATGAACCCACCTTGTTGGTATGCATGTGTTAACACCCTCCTCCTCCTTCTTCTTGTTTAAGTTTTTTGATATGTGTTAGGTCGTTTAGTTGTTGCGTTTTTGTTGAACGTGTTACCAACAGTTGATTAAATATGATCATTTGCTTAAAATTTTGGTATTTTGCTCTTGCATTTGTGTTTTTAACTCCTTTCTTTAAAATATTTATTTTTTATGACTAGGTGTTTGATATAATGTTTTAATCAAGAGTCACATCTTCTTCAAGCGTTAGTAACAATGAAATAAGAGTCAAATGTTAAAGGAAAAACAATTATTGTCTTAAGAAAGATCCATTCACAAGGTCAATTGTTAATTTGTTATTGAGTATTTAACAAAGATTTTAGGACAACTTTATATGTTCACATATTTCAATTGATGTTAGTAAATAACGTTAATTAAAGGAGGTCAAAAGTAATATAAAAAAAAGAGAAGAATATCAGGTACAATTTGAGAAAAACTCAAGGGTGCAAATGTAACAAAGATGTTAGGATAATTTCATTTCCTCATATATTTTAATTGATGCTAATTAATGAGTTAACAGATGAGGATAAAAGTAATATAAAAAAAGGAAGAGACATCAGATGTAAAGTGAGAAAAACATAGAAGCTGGGAGTGTAATTTCCTGTTCTTTTATTTAACAAACATAAAGGACAATTATGTAATTCTCTCTATTTTTCAAAAAATAAAATAAACCACGTTTGTTTCGAATATGAAGTCTGACATTGTTCCCTCATTGGTGTTATGCGGCACATTCCCAATGCTCCTATATATGTTGTTGTTCAGTGGTACTTCTCGATGGTAGAGGGAGGAGACACCGCAGCGTGCCATGATGCAGAGAGCAGTGTTGTTGCAGTTTGTTATTCTTGGCACGTATGTGGATGTATTGATGGGAAAGAGCAGTATCTCTTGCATTCACTTACTGTCAACGACGAACTTCTGAAGAATTAAGCAATGAAGGAAGCATCTCCGGCAAGAGGAGAGAAAGAGAGCAGATGGGGCTTCTGTTGGCTGACCCTACTCGAACATTTTGCTTTGCTACCTTTACTCCATTTTTTCATCCAATTTCGAAACAAGCCAATTTCAATTTTGTAGTTAGCAATGATTTTCTCATAATGCTATTTGATGTTCTCCATATGCTATTGACAAAAAGGAACTACAATGTGCGAAAAGGGAGACACGTCTATACATGAAAGAGAAAACTATCGTGTGTTAGTTGCATTTTTTTTTTTTTTAAAAGAATTACATAGTTGTCTTTAGTTCATGTTTTAAATAAAATAAAAAAGGTTTATTAGGTCTAATAAAAGAGGTGTTGGAGGGTAACATGAACCTTCTAATTTTTGAGTGGGTCTCTCTATCTCTCTTTCTCTCTAAATCAAACTTATTTATATGATATAAGTATATTTTTAAATTCTAATATAACATTCATGAAAACCTATTTAAAAATATATTTTTCTATAAGATATTTAAATAAGAAAAAATTTATTTTTCAATAAACTTAATTATAAGCTTTAACTTCACTATTTATGAAGAAAAACATGATTAACATTTAAAAAGATAAATAAGTATAAGATTTCAATGTGTTATAGAAAATTTAATATAATAATAATATTAACAAGGCCAGACTTTATGTCTAAAAAAAATTTGAATGACCTAGGATATTTAATTAAATAGATTTTACAAAAAGATTCGACCTAATCTAGTTTAAACTTGATGTAGGATAGGTCAAAGGTTCCTGTTGAGTGATGTGACATATTTTTATTCCTAAATATATAATGTCATTATAAATATAATGAGCACTTGAAATTTAAGTTATAAACAGAATAATTAATTATTTTTTAACATATTTATCTATTATTTCATAATGAACGTTTAAATGCATCACTATCCAAAATGATCAACAATTTTAACAAATAAATCTGAAAAGGTGAATAAGAAATAAATAAAAAAAATTATTATATATTTGCTAACATATATAGTGAATGAGACATGTAAGTAACATGTGAGTGTGAGTAAAAAGCTCATATACTATTTTTTTTTTTAATTAGTGTATATTTTGTTCTTAAAATTTTTGTTAATTTTGGTAAAAAAAAATTGTTAAATATAATTGTGTTATTTTTTATTTAATATATGGTCTTATTTAAATTAACATATTTATTTCATTAAAGAAAAATGTGACAAATGAATCATTTCAATTTAACAAAGTAAAACTAATGTCATAAATTAATATTTATGACAAACACACTTTGTTATTTTAGACAAACACACTTCAAAACATATAGAAAATGGCATTGCACCTAGATTTGCAAACCAATAAAAATTATTATACTTTATCACTCAAAATTTATGATACGTATATTTTTTAAGTAATTATTATATAAAAAAAGAAGTAAATAATTTATGTAGATAGTGTAAAAGGTTTATTAATGTTTACAAGACACGATTGATCTATTCATTGTCCTTTTCAATATTCCATTTACATGGGTGGGGCTACCTTATTAATCTAAAAGAGAGGCATGGTCATCCCAAACTTTTAATTTCTTCCCATTTTATATGTAAACTATTTTATGCATAGGGTAATTAATCTTCTACTTAGTACTATGTGAATTCATTTGACCATTGTAAATCCAACCGTAGCCATTGAGTAAAATGAAGTAACTTGATTTGAGTTATAAAAAATGAGAAATTTATGTTGCCATCACTTGTTTGAGTTTCTTGAAAATGATATAAGCAATTTGTAAAATTGATTCATAGCTAGTGCCGAGACTATAATTAATTGTTATGTTGAATATGTTTTGTTATTTCATCCATTCCCTACAAATCATTATCATTGTATTCTGCTACCCAAACCAAAATTTCCTTACTCCACCCTGCATCTATATAGTGGATTCACTTGAAAATATTATTTTCCAACAATTTAATCTGTTAGGAAAAACTTAACTTTTATGTTGACTAAAGATAAGACTAAGATAAAGTAAATAAATAAGGAATAATCCTTATGCTTTTTAGTTAAGATATGAGGTTTAATTAGGTTCAAACCTACATTCTAAAAAATATTAAAGAAAAGGAAAAAATAGTAAGAAACAAAAACATGCAGAAAAAAAATCACACCTCAAAACATAATTCCAAACAACAAAAATAATCATGTAACTTTTGAGATCAAGAGTGCACAAGAACTGATACAATTGGCTTTTTCTTTAGTACAAATGTACAGTGGACTCCATAACGTCCATTTTCTTTATATTTCTCTTGGAGCACAAGTTAAACGAAATATAACTCATCTAAAAAATTTCATGGGACCTTGTCTAAAAATATTGCTACAAATTATTTATTTTCCTTCTTATAGGTTACAACTCAAATACAATTAATAAAATGGAAAAGGAGAAGAGGTGATCGAATTTGCCCGAACAATTTTCATTGTGAAGTTTCATATACTTGTATATCCCAAAAAAAAATCTGATGAAGAATTTGCACATGAAGCTCTTATATAGGTCATAGCCTGTATACAGGTTCGATTCCAAGGATATAAAAGCAGTGTCTCATTACAGTCACCGTTGCTTCACATAGCAAGAGTCTACCAGTTTCCAATTTTTCACACAAACATACACGAAGAAATAAAAAATATATAGGTAAACATACATATGCTACTATTATTAACACAAAAATATAATTTTGTTATTCACAATGTAAATTCAGATTGGGACCCAAATTTATACCATAATTTTTTCAAAAAAAAAAAAAATCAAAACAAAGTTAAGAATTCAGGTTCCCAACCCGAATTCCTAATTATTATTTTTCTTCTCTTTCTGTTTTTGGTGTCTTTTTAAGAAAAAAATATTTTTTAAAAAAATAATAAAATTAGAGAATATAAATAAAGAAATTAATTTTAAGTAGTATTTTAGCATGTGTATTTACACAAAATAATAATTTATTTTATATGATTAAAATTATAATACAAATATTTTTATTTAAAATTATGTTATTATGAAAGTCTGAGATAAAAATATTATAAAATAAATTATCTTTTAGATTTATGATAAATATTTCATATTGTGATATAGAATTATTTTTAACTATTGATGACTTATTTAAAAAGGAGATTAGAAATAAAAATGAAAAATAATATATTAAAAATAAAAAATTGAGAAAATCCCTACAAACACTGGTTAAAGAAAAATAGTTAAAAATACTTTTGTTGAATAATTCTTTCTAAAAACACTCTCATGTGAGATAATTTTTTCTAATTGATATATATAGTGTGACTTATATAAATAAAGTATATAGTTTGCAACAAAATTAAATACATTGATAAGATAAATAGTAAATAAAAAAAAATTATTTGACTAGAACATTGAGTCATGCATATCACACATTTATAAAAGATTAGTGCTGAAATCACTAGCACCAAGCCAACCATGGTACATTATAAACCTAGGCTTAAAATCTTGTATCTTTTATAGTAAGTTTAGCATATGACACAAAAATAATTAAATCAAATACATTTTTAATAATAGACATTTAATAAACCAGTAGTCATCATCCTGTGAGAAAAGAAGCTAAACTTACTCTCTTTACTTCTCCTATGTCTTTACCAGATTTCCTGATAATGGAACAGATCCTAGCATGTGCATACAACAGATAAACAGCAGTATTCCCCTGTTTCACAACAAGCTCAGGAAGGTAAGACAAAAATAACTTCAGATCAGTTAGTTTTGTTGGGGGATTAAGAGTTCATTAGTTCAACAATAGCCAACATGACTTTCATAGGCGTATTTTAGCTGTTTTTGCAGCAATTGTTAATAAGAAGGAGCAAACAGTTAGCGATGCAGTTGAAACATAATAAAAAAAAGGATCTGGCTCCTTGAAGTGATGGTTTTGCTTTAGAGAGTCAACTGCAAGTCATGAGAACTAAAGAGAACACCAATGGGAAGCGATTCTCACTAATCAAAAGTTTATTACCATGTTATTGTATTTTATCAAAATCAAGAACGGTGATATTTTCCATCCATGGTTATCAACCACAGACTACTCTTGGAAGTTACCATACACTTTAGAGGATATTTGTTAAGGGGAAAAATAAAAGCAGGACAGGTCCCATAGATAATGGTCTGTACTAACTTCTTTATTGTAACATCACAATCATAAACTCAAAATTTGATTAATACAGTGAATGCACCTTATCATTAAGCATCTGATCAAAGTTGAAGGTGTAATTTGTTAATCTGTGATCTCCAAATCAGCATACCTGCAAACACAAATAGATATGAACATAAATCTCTATAATACTATTGTTTTTTTGTTAATAACAACAGACAGAAATATTAAAGAATGAAAGGGAGCATAAAGAAAGAAATTGAGACTGCAAAGACTTGTTTTATTCTGATATGAAGCAACGTATTTAAAAACATGGAAAATATAGTAACTGCTAACAAAAAGATAACACCACTAACAGATCATGCCTAGAGAATAGGATCAAAACTGTTTTATCCTATCAGTCAACATGACTTTTATTTTTCCTAAAAAATAGCATAAAAATCTTATCTACTATAGTTTGTTAGACAGTTTCAACAGTCACATCTTAACACTCCTCCTTGACTTTAGAAATGCAAACTCCAAGCTTTTGTCTCAAGTATTCAAATTTGGCTTTTGGAAGTGCCTTGGTCAGAATGTCAGCACTTTGATTCTCTGTTTTGCAGTACAGTAACTTCACTTCTCCTTCCCTTTGAACTTCTCTTAGAAGAAAAAGCTTTATCTTGAAGTGCTTAGTTTTGCCATGAAACACTGGATCATTAGCAATTGAGATTGTAGCCTGGTTGTCCACAAAAATCTGTGTGCTTTCTTCTTGTTTCATATGCAAATTTGTCATAATTTTCCTGATCCAAAGAGCTTGATTCACTGCAGCAACAACAGCTACATACTCTGCTTCTGTAGTTGATTGAGCTACAACTTCTTGCTTTTTAGAACACCAAGAAAAGACTCAAGAACCAAAGGAAAAACAATAACCAGAGGTGCTTCTCATGTCATCAATACAACCTGCCCAGTCACTATCAGAATATCCATGGAGCTTAAAATTATGAGAATGAGAGTACATTATACCATAGTCTAAAGTGCATTTAACATATCTAATAACTCGTTTGGCAACTTGAAGATGAAGTTCACTAGCACAATGCATGAACCTTGAAAGTATACTTACTGCAAACAAAATGTCAGGTCTAGTTGCAATAAGATATATTAAGCAACCAATCAAGCTTCTGTAATGCATTTCGTCAACTTTATCAGCTCCATCATCCTTGCTAAATTTCTCCTTTTGGTTCATTGGAGATGTAGTGCTTTTGCAGTCCTCCATATGAAACTTCTTGAGTATTTCCCTTGCGTACTTCTTTTGGTGAATGAGGATTCCATCATGATCTTGTTTCACCTCCATTCCCAAAAAGAAACTCTTCAAGCCAAGATCTGTCATTTCAAATGCTTTAAACATTTCAGCTTTAAACTCCTTTATAAGTTTCTCATCACTTCCTGTCACAAGTAAATCATCAACATAGACAACAATAATGATTAAATTTGCATCTACCAATTTCACATATAATGCAGCCTCACTTGGACTTTTGACAAACCCAAGATCTTGAAGATAATCATCTATCCTGCTGTACTAGGCCCTAGGAGCCTGTTTAAGACCATATAATGCCTTTTTCAACTTGTAAACTTTTTTCTCCTCTCCTTTGATTTGAAACCCCTCAGGTTGCTCTACATAAATCTCCTCCTACAAGTAACCATTTAGAAAGGCAGATTTTACATCTAAATGATAAACTTTCCACCTTTTATGTGTAGTCAAGGCAAGTAGCATTCTAATTGTATCAAGACATGCAACTGGAGCAAAGGTTTCTGAAAAATCCACTCCAAACACCTGAGCATAGCCTTTCACCACCAACCTGGATTAAGTTTGGTTCTATAAACCCATTTTACCCCTATAGGTTGTTTGTGTTGAGGTCTGTCCACTAGCTCCCACGTGTCATTTTTTTCGATCATTTTCAACTCTTCCTTCATAGCATTTATCCACTTGTCATCCTTTTCAGCTTCTTCAAATTCTGCAGGTTCTAGGACAACTACATTACTCTTTTGATAAATCTCATATAAAGATCTTGTACCTCTGACAGGAATGTCATCTACATCATCATCAAGGAACTGTGGGATTTCTGGCAGCTTCTTCCTTATTGGCTCATCCCAACTCCATTGTTGATCTTCCATAAATTTGACATCTCTACTCACAAGAATTTTCCCATTTTGAGGTTGGAAAATTCTGTAAGCTTTGGAGGTGTTGCTGTATCCAATGAAAACTCCAGGTTCTGCCATTTTATCAAGTTTGTCCCTTTTAACCTGTGGAACATAAGAGAAACAAACACAACCAAAGATTTTTAGATTTTGTAAATCTGGTTTGTAACCAAACCAGCCTTCAAATGGAGTTTTTTTGTGCAGAACTCTTGTAGGTAGTCTATTCAGCAAAAATACTACAGTGTTTGCAGCCTCCGCCCATAGCTCCTTTGGCAACTCCTTGTCATGCAGCATACACCTTGTCATCTCCATGATACTTCTATTTTTTCTCTCACTCACACCATTTTGTTGTGGGGTGTAAGGTACGGTGAATTGGTGCTCAATGCCAACTTCTTCACAAAATTTATCAAAAACATCATTTCTATATTCCTTCCCGATGTCAGACCTTAATGGTTGCAACCTGCAATCACTTTGATTCTCCACCAATGCTTTAAATTTCCAGAAAATATTAGCAACCTCAGTCTTGGATTTAAAGAAATAAATCAAACAAAATCTAGTATAATCATCAATAAATGTAATATAGTATTTATTACCATTTAAAGATGATACTCTCTGAGGTCCCCCAACATCTGTGTGAACTAATTGCAACTTTTGAGTTGCTCTCCAAGTTGATTGAGGAAATGGTTTTCTGACTAGCTTACCATATTGGCAAGCCACACAATCGGCTAACTTGTCTTCAAGCATTGACACACCTTTCACCAAGGCATGTTTTTGCATGTATAAAAGTCCAGCAAGATGGAAGTGTCCGAGCCTTTTGTGCCATAGTTCAACATTGGTGGTCATGCTTGAAAAAGCTATTTGCTTCTCCTCTATTAGATTTAGAGCATAGCTTTTAGCCCTCATTTTCACCCTGAATACGTCTTTTCCTTTTGCATCTTTGATCAAGCACCAATTTTCTTCAAATATAACTTTGAAGCCTTTCTCTACAAGCTGAGCAACACTAAGTAGATTTTGATCAATGTCAGGCACATATAAGACATCAGAGATATATTTCAAACCTGTCAAGCTTTCAATAGCAACAGTCCTTTTCCCTTGACTGAGATGAAATCACCATTTCCAATTTTTACTTTGGAAACAATGGTTTTGTCAAGTTCTTTAAAGAGGTTCAGGTCATTGGTCATATGGTTTGTGCAGCCGCTGTCTATTAACCATGAATCACTGGAACTATTGCTTGTGGCAAAGCATGTTGCGACAAAGAGTTGCTCATCTTCTCGTTCCTCTGCAACCACCTTTGCTTCCTTTGATTTGGACTTGCATATTCGCTCTACATGTCCCATATTGCCACAATTTCTGCACTTGACATCTGGCCTCACCAACATTTTCTTTCAGGGTGATTTGTCTTTTTGCAATGCGGACATGGAGGAAAGGTCTCACCTTGCTACTTGTTGGAGCCTTCTGGTTTTTTGTTCCTCTATTTGTTGTTCTTCTTGTCTTTGCCATCTCTTGAATTTTGTGCTTTCATATGAAACACACCTTGTACCACCTCTTCTTGCCTCATCATTCTTCTCTGCTTCTGGGCTTGTAGAGCATTTATGAGTTCTCCCAAGGTGATGGTTGACAGGTCTTTAGACTCCTCCAATGCTGATATCTTCGATTCATACTTCTCAGTTATAGTGACTAGGATTTTTTGCACTATTCTTTCATCAGGAAAGTCCTTCCCAAGAAGCCTCACTTTATTTGCTATGCCTAACAGCCGGTCAGCGTAGCCTTTAATTGTTTCAATCTCTTTCATGCTCTGCATCTCGAATTCTCTGCCCAAGTTGAGTACTTGCATGCCTTTGGTTCTTTCACAGCCTTGATATTCGGATCTGAGATAATCCCAAATCTGTTTGGCAGACTTGAAGTTCATAATTCTTGTAAAAATAATTTTTGACACAGCAGAGAAAAGGCAATTTTTAGCCTTAGCCTTTTTGGTCTTCCTTTCTCTGTGATTCTTCATTTGAGCCACCGTTGGATCTAAAGGTAGTTCAGGAACATCATAGTTTTCTTCTACTGCCTCCCAAAGATCCAAAGCTTCAAGATGAGCGGTCATTCTTGTAGCCCATAATTCGTACTCCTCACCATCAAAAATTAGTGGTGAACCTACTGTGTATGATGTTTCTCCCTCCATTGCGATTTCTCTCAACTCACAGATCCCTTAAAGATAAAAGCTCTAGATACCAATTTGTTGTTTTTTTGTTAATAACAGCAGGCAGAAATATTAAAGAATGAAAGGGAGCATAAAGAAAGAAATTGAGACTGCAAAGGCTTGTTTTATTCTGATATGAAGCAACGTATTTAAAAACATGGAAAAGATAGTAACTGCAAACAAAAATATAACACCACTAACAGATCATGCCTAGAGAATAGGATCAAAACTGCTTTATCCTATCAGTCAACATGACTTTTATTTTTCCTAAAAAATAGCATAAAAATCTTATCTACTATAGTTTGTTAGACAGTTTCAACAGTCACATCTTAACAAATACAAGCCTACGAGTCATTTAGTGTTCCCAACAAAGGCATAACTGCTCAAGCAAATTGCAAGTGAAAGGTATATCAAGTCAAAGCAAAACCATGTTACTAAAACCACAAAAATGTTAACAACATAGCCAAAGTCATATGCTTTACTTCAGTTGCAATATATTCTATTCATCGGTTACAGTAAGCATATTTAATCAAAAACCTCAGTAAAAATTAATATATATCAACAGGATTAAGAACATTGGCCCACAATATAAAATACCCAGTATATATAAGCTTTTAAAATTCAGTCAACAGGAATTTGTTAGCCAAATCACGTGTCTACTACTTAGCAAGACTAAACAAAATGTTGATTTTGCTCAAAAGTAGGGGGAAAATAGAGTTAAAGGAGCTTACTTAACAGCCCCAAAATCAATTGCCTCGAATGCTTACTCGATCTCCTCCTCAGACCAATCTTTAGCTGTATCTAAGAGAACACAGGATCTGGAAAATTAATTGTCCAGTGCCTAGAATCTAACTAAATGAAATTTAAAATAGGCAACATTAATAAATCTTAATCATGCAGAAATTTCACCAAGTTCAAGAATGGCAGTTTTACAGCGTCTTTTAGCTTCATCATGTAAATCAATCAATCGAACAACCTCTCTGCTGCGAGTCGGAATTTTTTTTTCATCTTCCCCAAGAACAAGACCAAAACCTATATGAGTACATTTTGGATACGCATTCTCATCCTTTGGTTACCAACCTACACACCTATAGGCCAGAAAAGGAAAATCAAAGGGGAAGTGTGACATTTTAATTGAGTGGAATATTGGCAGCAGCAGCAGCTCAAGTAATATATCATGGTCCACGACTTTCTTTTTTAAAAATCGAAGAAATAATATGAAATAACCAATTAAAGAAAACATTTTTGGACATAAGTATCAAAATAACACAGACAAGTCAATACGCAAGGTGCAAGGACAAATTGCTACTGGCTAAAACAAGTAGAAAAGGGTTCTGACAACAATTTAATGCAGTAACCATAAGATACCATGAAAATCATAATTTGGGGATATACAATTCACTCAAGTTTTTCTTCATTTAGATGATACTTACATGGTTCAAGTAGTTCAGATAAACAAAACAGTCTGTTTTCCTCATTTTTCCTGTTCCACACTCGGATAAAAATGCAGACAAGTGAGAAGGCTTTAAAGTGGTGTTGTCATAACTGTTTTTTAGTTATGATAATTGAATTGGTTTTGGCACCAAAGCATAGCTAGAGTGTATATATATATATATATTCTTGATCATGTAATGTATATATGGGGTGTGGTGGTTTTGAGAAGGGCTGAATACAGAGAGGCTCAGAAATCAAAGTTGTTGCAAAAAACAGAGAGTTCAAGAGGAAATAGTGAGCTAGGTGATTGAGAGAGGTTTTGTTAGAAAGAAACCAAGAGAGATCAAAGCTAGCTGCTGCTTGTATTGAACTTGTAATTTCATGATCAATGTGATGATGATGAGCTGCACTTTCCCGTGGATGTAGGCACATTGCCGAACCATGTAAATCTTTGGGTCTTGCTCTGCTGTGCTTGTTTTCTGTTATTCTATTTTTTTTTATCTTGTGCAGGTTTAAGAGTAGCAAAATTTATACGAAAAGAACCAACAAGTGGCGTCGTCTGTGGGGACAAGAATCAAGATAAAGAAAGATGGGAACAACAAAGTACGATATTGAGAAGTTTTCAAGGGAAAATGACTTCAGGTTATGGAGAATCAAGATGTAAGCAATCTTGATTCAACATGACTGTGCAGAAGCTCTTAAAGGAGAAGAAAAGATGTCTAAATCTCTAAGCTCAAAGGAGAAATCAAAGATGATTGATAGAGCCAGAAGTGCAATCATTCTATGCCTTGGAGATAAAGCTTTAAGAGAAGTTGCAAGAGAAAAGACAGAAGCCTCAATGTGGTTGAAACTGGACTCATTGTATATGACAAAGTCCCTTGCAAATCGGCTATGCTTGAAGCAACAACTGCACCTTCAAGATAGCAGAGTCAAGAACAGCCACTGAACAATTGGCTGATTTCAACAAGATTCTTAATGATTTGGAAAATATTGAAGTAAAGCTTGAAGAAGAGGATAAAGCTCTCTTGCTTCTGAATTCCTTACCAAAATCCTTTGAACATTTCAAGGATGCAATTCTTTATGGCAAAGATCAAGACATTACCCTAGAAGAAGTCCAGACCTCAATAAGGACCAAGGAGATGCAAAAACGGCAAGACTCCAAATCTGAGGATAATGGTGAAAGCCTGAATATTTCAAGGGGAAGGAGTGAAAAGAAGGGAACAAGAGGAAAGAAGTCTAGATCAAGGTCAAGGGATTCAAAGAATGGCCAGAAAATAAAGTTCAAATGCTTTAATTGTCACAAAACTGGTCATTTCAAGAAAGACTGCTCAGACAAGATCAAGAAAGGATCTTTGGACTCTGATGACATAGTTGAAGCCTCTGAAGGTTGTGAGAGTGCAGGTGTTTTAGTAGCTTCCAATACCAAAACACAAACAAAATGGATTATGGATTCTGGATGCTCATATCTCAGCAGCCCGAGAAAGGACTATTTTGAAACCTTGGAACTGAAACCAGTAGGAGCTGTTCTGCTAGGAGACAACTATCCTTGCAAGGTACAAGGCATTGGAACTGTGAGATTGAAGATGTTTGATAATAGAGAGTATCTACTGAAAAATGTAAGGTACATTCCAGAACTCAAAAGAAATCTTATTTCCATAAACATGTTTGATGATCTAGGATATTCAACTAGAATTTTAAATGGTGTTCTTAAGATTTCAAATGGATCTTTAATCATAGCTAAGGGTAACAAGAATAAAAGTAATCGCTTGTTTATTCTTGAAGGTTCCACTATTGTTGGACATACATCGGTAGCTAGTAATACATTGATTGATAAAACAAAACTCTGCCATTTGAGGTTAGGCCATGTTAGTGAAAGAGGATTACATGAACTTGAGAAGCAAAACTTGTTAGATGGTGATAAACTAGATAAACTTGAATTTTGTGATCATTGTGTGCTTGGTAAATCACATAGAATAAGCTTTGGCACGGGTATTCATGTTTCATCTAGGCCTTTTGAGTATGTGCATTCAAATTTATAGGGACCATCTAGAGTGAAAACCCATGGTGGAAGCTCATACTTTCTCACCATCATAGATGATTTCTCAAGAAAAGTATGGTTGTATGTTTTGAAAAATAAGTTAGAAGCTTTTCAAAAATTCATAGAATGACATACTCTTGTTGGAAATCAACTTGGTACAAAATTAAAAGTTTTAAGGACTGACAATGGCCTGGAGTTTGTTTCAGAGTAGTTTAACGAGTTTTGCAAGAAAATAGGCATCAAAAGGCATAAAACAGTCCCTCACACTCCACAGCCTAATAGTTTGGCAGAAAGAATGAATAGGACCATTTTGGAAAGAGTGAGGTGCATGCTTCTAAGTGTAGGACTGCCAAAGACCTTTTGGGGAGAAGCTGCAAACACAGTAGCATATTTGATTAATAGATGTCCTTCATCAGCCTTAGATTTCAAGACACCAATGGAAGCTTGGAGTGGTGAACCACCTGAATACTCAGAATTAAAGGTGTTTAGATCACTGGCCTTTGCTCATGTTAAACAAGGAAAGCTGGATGCAAAGGCTGTAAAGTGTGTGTTCATTGGCTATCCTGAAGGAGTTCAAGGGTACAAGTTGTGGAAATTGGAACCGAGTGAGACAAGATGCATCATCAGCAGGGATGTAACCTTTGATGAGAGCGGAATGGCAATGCTAAGTAAAGAGCAAAAGGATAACAACTCAAGTAGTGAGAATACCAATTTTGAGGTGGAGCATTTTGAGATTTCAGATCATGACAATGGAAATGTTATTGATCACTCTGTTCAAGCAGAAGCTAGAGATAATGAAGAGCTGGTTACTCAGCATGACTTGTCCAATTATCAATTGACTAGAGATAGAGAAAAAAAGGGTGATAAAGCCTCCAAAGAGGTATGGTCATGCTGATATTATCTTCTATGCCTTGAGTGTTGTTGAGGAGATTTAAAATTCAGAACCAAAGACCTAGAGGAAAACAATTGAAAGTGAAGACAGCCAACTGTGGCTTCAGGCAATGAGTGAAGAAATGGAATCTTTGAGAAAGAACAAGACCTGGATACTTGTGGATCAACCCAAGAAGCAAAAAGCCATTGGATGTAAGTGGATTTTCAAGAAGAAAGAAGGCATTCCAAGAGTAGAAAGGCCTAGATTCAAGGCAAGATTGGTAGCAAAAGGCTTTACACAGGTTGAAGGAATTGATTACAATGAGATTTTTTCACCAGTTGTGAAGCATTGCTCAATTAGAATCATACTTGGTCTGGTAAATCAGTATGATTTGGAACTTGAACAGCTGGATGTTAAAATAGCTTTTCTCCATGGAAATCTGAAGGAAACCATTTACATGAACCAGCCTGAAGGTTTTGAAGAAGGGGAGAACAAGGTGTGCTTGCTGAAAAAATATTTTTATGGACTGAAGCAAAGTCCTCGAATGTGGTACCTGAAATTTGATGAGTTCTTGATCAGATATGGCTTCATTAGAAACAGATATGATAACTGTGTATATATCCTGAAAAAGGTGAAAGTGTGTGTTCTTTAGGAAACTCAAAGAAAGCTTGAACACAGAATTTGAGATGAAAGATCTAGGGTCAACTAGAAGAATACTCGGGATTGATATTCATAGGGATAGAGCAAAGGGTGAACTATTCCTGTCCCAAAGAAATTACCTCAAGAAAGTGGTGGAAAGCTTTAGGATGCATCAAAGCAAACCTGTTAGCACACCACTTGGTCATCATACAAAGCTATCTATTATTCAAGCACCAGAAACAACTGAAGAAAGGTCTGAAATGGATCAAACACCCTATGCCAGTGGTGTTGGAAGCATAATGTATGGAATGGTTTGCAACAGACCTGACTTGGCTCATGTTGTAAGTATTATAAGCAGATTCATGGGAGATCCTGGCAGTGCACATTGGGAAGCTGTGAAGTGGACACTAAGGTATCTAAATGGATCTTTGAAAGCTGGATTAAGGTACAAGAAGACAGCACATGAGGCAGCAATCACAGGCTAAGTAGATGCAGATTTTGCAGGAAATGTAGACACAAGGAAATCTTTAACAGGATATGTGTTTACTTTGTTTGGTACAACAATCAGTTGGAAAGCAAATCAACAATTAGTTGTTGCTCTTTCAACAACTCAAGCAGAATACATGGCTCTAGCTGAAGGAGTAAAGGAAGCAATCTGGCTTAAAGGTATGATTAATGAACTTGGAATAGCACAAGCTTATGTTACAATTCACTGTGACAGTCAAAGTGCCATTCACATAGCCAATCACCAAATGTACCATGAGAGGACAAAGCACATAGATGTGAAACTTCATCAGAGATGTGATTGAATCTGAGAAGGTGAAGGTGGAGAAGGTTTCAACAGAAGAAAACCTGACTGATATGTTCACAAAGTCCCTCTCTAGTGTCAAGTTCAAGCACTACCTGGACTTGATCAATTTCGATGATGCCTAAAGCAGATTGGTAAAAGTGCAGCCCTGAATCACAAGATAGACACTTGCTGATTTGGAGTCAAGGTGGAGATTTGTGGTGTGTGACTCAAAATCACAATTGGCACTAGTGAGAAGGCTTTAAAGTGGTGTTGTCATAACTATTTTTTAGTTATGATAACTGAATTGGTTTTGGCACCAAAGCATAGCTAGAGTGTATATATATATATATATATATATATATATATATTCTTGATCATGTAATGTATATATGGGGTGTGGTGGTTTTGAGAGGGGCTGAAAATAGAGAGGCTGAGAAATCAAAGTTGTTGCAGAAAACAGAGAGTTCAAGAGGAAATAGTGAGCTAGGTGATTCAGAGAGGTTTTGTTAGAAAGAAACCAAGAGAGATCAAAGCTAGTTGCTACTTGTATTGAACTTGTAATTTCATGATCAATGTGATGATGATGAGCTGCACTTTCCCGTGGATGTAGGCACATTGCCGAACCACATAAATCTTTGGATCTTGCTATGTTGTGCTTGTTTTTTATTTTTCTGTTTTTTTTTTTATCTTGTGCAGGATTAAGAGTAGCAAAATTTATACGAAAAGAACCAACAATTCATCTTATTAACCTAGCGGTAAATAACAAAGCTTGGAAACCAATTCAACTAAATAAAAGGGGTTTCTTTTATTGCGCACCTAGCCATTGTAGACGATATTCTCGTCTTTGTTGAAGCCTCACCTGACTAGATTGATGTTATTGAGCTCACTCTCAATCTGTTATGTGTGAGTTCTGGGGCTAAAGTTAGTGCTGAGAAGTCCCATATCTTCTTCTCTAGAAATGTTAGTTAGAAAATTAACCAAGATATTGAGACCATGAGTGGCTTCCAATGTACTGACAACCTAGGCAAGTATCTAGCAGTCCCGATTTTGCATAAAAAGTCAACCAACACATTTTCAGCTTCATTTTGGACAAAGTGAAAAGGAGGCTAAGTTCTTGGAAGGCCAATATGTTCTCCATGGAAGGGAGGGTAACCCTCACTAAAGTTGTTTTGCAGGCTTACCCCACTTACGTCATGCTATCGACCTTTCTCTTTTTTTCCTTGTGTGATGCTATTGATAGAAATGTCGCTTTTTTGTGTGGGGTGATGGGGATAATTTTAGAAAAGTTCATACTTTAGCCTGGAATCATCTTTGCAAGTCGAATAGGGTTGGGGGTTTGGGCTTGCGCTCGGCCAAGACAACCAATAAAGCTTTCTTTCTCAAAGTTGGTTGGAAGTTGATTAATAATCGTCATACTCTATAGGCTTTTGTGGTTTGTTCAAAATACAAATGTGGTCACGATCAAATGCCTTTGTATACTGAAATCTCATAACATTTATCTCATTTTTTTTCTCTTTTATTGCTTATTTTGTGTTAAAACAATAGGAACTTAGCTTCTTTTGAGTTTTTATCTAGAAGATGCCAAAGCTAATGATTTTTAGAGTAATTCTTCTTATATTTTATGTAGAGTTGTAGTAGAGGCCTGGAAGAGAATTCATGAACTGAAGTGTCGCACTTAGCATGACCTCCTAGGTCAACGAGTCAGAACCGCTCAGCCCAAGTAAACCATTTAGCGCAAAAAGTCATATTGGAAGACGGCTGTCACGAGCTGATGTGAACCTGACTAGGAGCGGATCGCTTGATATAGGCTACGAAGATTTGGATGACGCCACTTCCAATGAAGGAAGATAAGTCAAGGTAGACGCCACTTCCGATGAAGGAAGATAAGTCAGGGTAGACGCCACAAGGATTACCTTGATAAGTCTGATAATTAGTTCAACAAGGAACCCAGAGAGAAACTCTCACCAAATTTTATCAAAATGCCAAAAGTTTTTTATTGAAAACAAAAACCAATACTTATAGCGTATCTGAACAAAAAGATAAAAATAGACATGGGCCTTCTAAACAGTTTGGGCCTAAATTACAATAAATAAAAATTATTAATAAAAATAGAACATATTTATTATGGGCCTTCAAATTAATCTGGGCCTTCACCAACAATTAATAGTCTTGATAATGTCTCTTCCTCTGGGCCTTCATCCTTCTCCACTTGGGCCTTCATCCTTCTCCACTCGGGGGCTTTGTCCTTCTCCACTTAGGCATTCGTCCTTTTCCACTTGGGCCTTTAGCCTTCTATTTGGCCAGTTTCAGGATTCTCACCATTCCCTCCTTCTTGGAAAGCATTTGCCCTCAAATGTCCAGGATCATCATCGGGTTCAAGTACCATTTCCTTCCTTTTCTTGTTGGCTTGCTTGGTATAGCTTTCATTCTTCTTTGCAATTTGTAACTTCACTTGGTCATACAATCTTTTCACATACTCAACTTTGGCCTGTGCATCCTTATGCTGAGTCTCTTGGGGCTTGCTGTTGTAAGTTGGCATGTTAGGCAATGAAGCTTCTAGAAGGAGATCAACTTGATGTTCTATGCCTCTTGAAGGTGGCAGTCCATGAGGAATCTCCTTAGGAAAGACATTTTTAAATTCCTGCAATAAGGGTTGAACACTAGGAGAAATAGAAATAGTAAACTTATTAGAATTATCAGTAGAGATTTTATTGCCTTTGCAATACTGTAGACAAAGTGGTTCATGAGCAGGTAACACTTTCCTCACTTCACTCGCCTCTGCAAAATAATTAAATTTTCTCTCATGTGTATCACTCTCTCTCTTATGTGTATCACTCTTTCCCTCGGGTGTATCACTCTTCTTTTTCCTATTCCTCTGTGGTGCTTCACTATTTTCTTTCTCTTGTTCTCTCTTTTCTCTCATTCTGATTTGGTCATCACACACTTCTCTAGGGGATAGAGGTTTAAGAATAAACAAGGAAGATTTGGCTATTTGCCTGTAGAGCTCTTCATTGTTACGGTTCAACAAACGTTGCATTTGTGTAGTCATTGCATCCAGTAATAAGCGTTGAGATCCGTCCAGTTGATGATATACACCACCATTGTCACTCGCTCCTACCATGATTAAGGAGCAAAGAATTTTGCAGTAATTTAAAAAAAGATTCAGGACCTCACCACACTCTACTCACGTGTTTCTCTCTGATGGTAGTTCACTCGTGTTTGATGCTCTCAATATAGGCTTTTGTGTGATGTTTTCACTCTTGCCTTTTACCACTCGTGTTCCCTCTTAAGTTCCTAGATGGACCAAATTAGACACACAAGGTAATATAAAATAAAAGGAAAGACAATATAATTATCACAGACTGAGTAACAGATTTGATTTGGGATAACAACTTGGACTTGATTTGGATAGCATATTGGATTTGATTTGGATAAAAGATTAGATTTGATTTGGATAATATATTAGATTTGATTTGGATAACAAATTAGATTGGATTTGAATAACAAATTAGATTGAATTTGGATAACATATATGATAACAGATAAGATAATAGATATGACCAGTAAACTTCAAATGCTCATAACTTTTGCTACGGTTGTCCGTTTGAGGCCCACTATATATCAAAACGCTCAGAATTCAGAGGAGAATCTAGAATAGGGGATTTAATCCACGATTTTCTTTCCAAAAAAATACTTCTAAATGCCTTAATTTCGTATTCAAAGAACAAACACCCACTTTTTTTTTCAAAATTTCTACAACTTTTTTTTTTTAACTTGAAACAAAACAAACAGATTTTTTTTTTACACAAAGTCTGAAAGAAACAAGAAACAAGAACAAAAACGTGACAAGAACAAGAACAAGAATGAAACAAAGACACAAACAAGAACGCAACAAGATGCAAACAAGAAAACAAATAATAGAACAAGGACAAAACATGAACCTGGACAAATTACAAAGAAAGAAAAAAAGAATTGGATAGGATAGAACCTGTATCAAGAGCCGAAGCTCTGATACCAGATGATGTGAACCTGACTAGGAGCGGATTGCTTGATACAGGCTACGAAGATTTGGATGACGCCACTTCCAGTGAAGGAAGATAAGTCAAGGTAGATGCCACTTCCGGTGAAGGAAGATAAGTCAGGATAGACGCCACAAGAATTACCTTAATAAGTCTGATAATTGGTTCAACAAGGAACCCAGAGAGAAACTCTCACCAAATTTTATCAAAATGCCAAAAGTTTTTTTTTTTAAACAAAAACCAATACTTATAGCATATCTGAACAAAAAGACAAAAATAGACATGGGCATTCTAAACAGTTTAGGCCTAAATTACAATAAATAAAAATTATTAATAAAAATAGAACATATTTATTCTGGGCCTTCAGCAACAATTAATAGTCTTCATAATGTCTCTGCCTCTGGGCCCTCATCCTTCTCCACTTGGGCCTTCATCCTTCTCCACTCGGGGGCTTTGTCCTTCTCCACTTAGGCCTTCGTCCTTCTCCACTTGGGCCTTTAGCCTGTATTTGGCCAGTTTCAGGATTCTCACCACGAGCAACCGCTCATCCTGCCCTTAGCGTGTGGCCATTTGATTCAGTTGTACAAGCACGCTTAGTGCGAGTGTCGTGCTAACCACAAAAGAGAGTTCTGATTGGCCAATCAGTTGGGGAAAGCATATAAAAAGGAAAGGAAACATTTGTTTCCTTACAGACAAAGAAACCAAGAAGTCACTGTAAGGAAAATATGTTTCCAAAGCTTTGGCCGATCCATTTCAATCCATTTCTCCTCCATTTTCTTCCCTTTCATCCCACTTTTATATTTGTAAGTCTCTCATGACAATGAGAGGCTAAAAACCACCCGTTGTTGGGAGCTCTACAAACTAAACTCTCTTTGATGTAATGATTGTAAAGTTATCTTTTAATATAATGTTGTTATTATTATTCATCCCTGTGCTTATTCACATACTTATGGTTTAATCATTCATCTTTATGTACTGTTTTAGGATATAAATATTGGGAAATGTTTGTATGCTAAGAACTTGGGATGAATATCTAAAGTAAGTCATATATAGGGATAGAATGGCTTTCTTTAGCTTGTTCATGCATCTTTGATCTTAATGCAAATCATTTAGTAATCAAACACCAAGGGATTTGAAGTGATATTAAGTGATTTAGGTTCTTTCACTCAAGGGATCTTGGTTAGAATAGACTAGTAGATGTGGGTAATAATTATATTAATGTTAAAAGAGAAAAATATATTAAGATTACATCAAGAGTAGTTTTGGCAAGTAGAGCCCTCAACATGTTCCTTAACTCATCACAATATCATCTCACAACTTTGAGTGTTTGTTTTCTTAACCTTCATCTTCCTTGCTTTGTAGTTAATTCCTTTTAGTTTATACTTGTAGTTAACCTATGAACACGATTCGATTTGAGACACCAATTGCTTAGTAACTAGATATGTATAACTATGAGTACAAGCATAGTCCCTGGGGAATTTGATACCCAGTCTTACCATTTTATACTACTTGTGCAACTTGGTATGCTTGCCAAGGAGACAACAAGTTTTTGGCGCCATTGTCGGGGAATTTTTTTCCTTGAACTCGCTAGTTAAATGTATCTCAACTTAAGTAATTATTCTATATTCTTTGTATTTAATTTGTTAATACATATTAAATTATTTAACTTGATAACCTATTCTCGTGTTATTTTTGCCTTCTTGTATATGAGGTAAGGCTTCTGAGGCAAGCCTTGTTCCACTAAACCCGGAAATCAAGGCAACTTGTAGGAAGAACAACGCCTTAAGGAGGAGGAGAGAGCAGCTAGAAAAGCAGATAAATCAAGGAGATAAAGGAATCTCATCCTCTACAACATCCTCATCATTTCCACTTGATTTAGATGAGCCAACTACATCCACTCCTTTTTCTATTTCTGCAGATAACTCAATGGCAAGAGACAAGCCACAGAGATTTACCTTGGAGGACTATTTCAGCTCCTCAACACCACGGTATTTCACAAGTATTGTGCGGCCAGAGGTTCAAGCGGCCAACATCTCATATCCTCATTCTATCATATAGCTAATACAGGGCAACCTATTCCAAGGATTGCCAAATGAAGATCCTTACGCCCATTTGGCCACTTACATAGAGATATGTAATACAGTCAAGATAGTTGGTGTTCCGAAAGGTGCTATTCGCCTCAACCTATTCTCCTTTTTCCGGTGAAGCTAATAGATGGCTTCACTTGTTTAAGGGAAATAGCATGAGAACATGGGAAGAGATTATGGAGAAATTCTTGAAGAAATAATTTCTAGAATCCAAGACAGCATAAGGCAAGGCTGAGATTTCTTCATACATTAGTTTCCAGATGAATCACTCAGCGAAGCTCTAGATCGCTTCTGCAATTTACTCCGTCGGACTGCAATGCATGGATTCAATGAGCCAATACAACTGAATATATTTACTAATGGCTTACGACCTCACTCAAAGAAACTTCTAGACACTTCCATTGGTGGTAAGATAAATTTAAAAACACCTGATGAAGCTATGGAGCTAATTGAAAACATGGCAGCAAGTGACCATCCAGTTCTTTAGGATAGATCTTACATTCTTGCAAAGAAAAGTATGCTTGAGCACACTTCCCATGACGCATTACTGGCTCAGAACAAGCTTCTAGGAAAGCAACTGGAGACCTTGTCAAAAACCCTAAGCAAACTTCCCCAACAACTACATCCAGGTAATCCTGCTAATGTTTCTGTAATACAAGTAGGAGGTTGCTCTGTGTGAGAGGAGCTCATGAGTCAAGCACCTGCACGACTCAAGAGTAAGCATCAAAAGAGGTTAATTATATGGCCATCCAAAATCACCAAGGGTATAATAAAGGAAGCAATGCAAGTTATCATCCAGGAGGCAAAGCAGATTTTCAGCAAGGAACAATTGATCCAGACCCATGAGGGTCTTTTGCATCAAGCTAGTGATGTTAAAGAATCGCTTACTGGGAGGTAACCCAGGATTTCTAACATTTTCTCCTTTTTTGTAGTTTAAATTATATTGTTTACATAGTTGCATAGTTTTTATGTAATATTTTTTGTGATCTTGTGCTTGCTGCATTATACCTTGACTGTTTGAACTTGCTGGCTTAATACATGTTATATCGATAATTTGATCAAGTTCAAATTCAAATTGCTGGTATGTTGCTTGTTGTTGAAATAGGCTATGTTGCAATTCTGTTGTTGCGCGCTAAGCGCACCTTGTCACACTAAGCGCACACCCACCATTTTTGCCTATGCGCTAAGCCGGAAGCACCCACTAAGCCCACATATCTCTTTATCAGAAATTTTTGCTAATTGGGCTTAGCGCCAGATTACTAGCTAAGCATGCACTTCCTGATTTTGTATTCTCGCTAAGCGAGCATGTCTCACTAAGCCCAAAAACTTCTCTGTCTGAAAATGTTTTTAAATTAGCTTAACGAGGACATGCAGGCTAAGCGTGACATTCTACATGCCAACACATCATTCACATAACAGAAAGTAAATTAGTTCATACATATAATTAAATCTTTGATTTACATCCTCAATTAAAAAAAGAATTATAGAACCAGCTACAGAGGAGTTGATTAACAAAACACAATTATCTCCTAAAATAATCCCAACGTCATCACGTTGGCTTGGCGGCTCCACCAAACAATTTCACTTCACATACTCTAGTGTTGTCTGTCTGCTCCCACGAACGAAGGTTCGTGATCATCACATGTACCAACCACACAATACAAAAATTGCAAGGGTGAGTTTATTATAAAAGAAATTAACACAAAAATCAAATAACCATGATTAGTAAGAAAACATTAACGAATACCATAATCATACACAAACACCCATTACTCCAACATACACTCAACAAGTAGTCATCATCGGTCCATAATTCCAATCAATCAACTCTCAAATGCAATGTGGTACCATGATCACTTAGGAAAACTAGGCAGCAAGTGTCGAGGTCACCTTGTCGTGCACAGGCAACTCCCCCATGGTGATCAGCCTGAGTCTCAAGGGAGTTCCAAACCGAGAGACATGCCCTCAAGTACAAGTATTCCCCCTCATGAGAAACTACAAGTACTTACTGACAAAGTTTACACCATTTCCATGCAATATGAAGTATGAAACATGGACACCATCAATGCACTGATTGTGGATAATTAAATATTCTAAGCCATCCCCCTCCAGAGATGCTTAAAACTCATTAACCACTCTATTTCTCCCATCAGGGATATCCATCATCGTCACTGTACCCCTTATGTAGATACACATCATACATTATCACAATGATATTTTCAACATCAATAACATCTCATCTCAATATCATTATCAACATCAACATCATCTCATCTCAATGTCATTCTCAAGATCAATATCATCTCATCTCAATGTCATTCTTAACATCAACATCATCTCATCTCAATGACATTATCAACAACAACATCACCTCATATCAACATAATAATCAATAACAACATCATCTCATATCAATATTAACATAAACACTAACATCATCTCGTATCAATTATTATCAATATCATTTTCAATAACATCATTCTCTATCAACATTATCATAAACATCAACGTCACCTCATATCAATTAATATCTCCAATAACAATATCATTAGTAAATCACATTCCACATATACATACATATATATAGTTCATGCCTAAGATTCACACTCCTTAGGTCTTCAGACAACACAAGTCTAATAAAAACAATAATACCATTTATCATTAACAAACATATCACATCTCATTAGTCAAAAACATTGTTTTTCTTGAAAACCAGCATACAACAAGGATAGGCATAATCCCCATAGTTAGGTTCCTTGACCCCAACTTTGGTATCAAAAGTCATAAATTATAATAAGCTCCCATCACCTATTGTGAGCTCTCCATCAGTTCCTCTTTGTGTCACTCAGAGATCTCTCTCGTTCACATTCATTAGTCCAAATGCAAGGTTCTATATACCAAATCAAAGAAAATTTAGTATAAATTTCAAAAATAAGGTTAATAACAACATTCGGGGTTAATTACCCCTGTCAAAACATAAGGGCTAAGGGGGGCTTCAAATTTTACTAAAAGGAGACATCATTTTGAAATTCCAATCACACCAATGTGACTGGGGTTCAACAAAGGTCACGAAAATAACATTAATTTTATAAAAAGATAACTTTTACAACGCCTCATTTTCAAGGATTTTTCAAAGGAAGTGTAAAAACACCCTATTACAGAACCCAAAACACAAGATACACTAAGAGAAGGTCAAACTAACTAGGAGATAGGCTTAGAAGTCAAGATAACCTCTGAGAAGCTACAAAAGAAAGGATTGAGAGATTGTTCTTCACTAAAACCCTGAGGTGGATTCTGAGGATTCTGCTTCGATTAAAATGTTCCTCTCGGTGTGGTGGTTTGATGGCAAACAACGGAAGCTCGTCTCACTAAGCAGGAGTTCACATTTGGCACTAAGCGTGACTTTTCGCGCACAGCACAATTCCTCTCGGGTTGGGATTTACGCTGAGCGCAATTCCTCTTGCGCTAAGCATGACTATTCGCGCTCAGCACAATTCCCTCTCGTGTTAGAACTGCACTTAGTGCACTTCTCATGCTAAGAGAGAGGTCAGAAATTGTTATTTTGAAAATGCCAACGGTCCAATCATGGGGGCATGT
>NC_016089.4:34201946-34232218 GCF_000004515.6 Glycine max | reverse complement strand
TATATATATATATCTGAGTACAAGCATAATCCCTGTAGAATTCGATACTCAATCTTGCCTTTTTATACTACTTGTGTAACTTGGTATGCTTGCCAAGAAGACAACACAAAGGTGGATAAGAAGACTTCAGGGTCCAATTTTTGGTTGGGGTTCACTAAGAAGTAGGATCAGCTCCGTAAAGGCTTGGTTTGGAGGATTAGTATTGGCATCTCTACCCATTTCTCGACATATGAGTGGGCTCCATCCCTTGGTGTTCTTGCATCAAATGCTCTTTTTTCTATTCTTTTTTTCTTTATTGTTCTCAATCAAAAATAGAAAAAAAAAACATATCATTATTCATTTTTTTCTTTATTTTGAAAAAAAAACAATGAAAAATATAAAGATAGACTTAAATGACATGTTACTGGCAAAATCAACATATATTTTATTTTATTTTATTTATTTATTCCTTTTAAAAAAACCCTTTTTAAAACATTTTCTCTATTGTTTGGAACTAATTATTTTTTCACATTTAAGTTGTTTTGAGGGGAAAAAAGTTTTTTGAAGATTAAGTTGTATGTTTGGTACAACAACTGAAATTCAAATAAAAAAAGTTTTTTTTTCAAAAAATAAGTTGTTTTAGGCATAAAGAAAGTTCAGCTGTTTGATTATATTAGAAAAGTTTTTTTTTTCTCCTCTTTAACTGTATCTCCAAATTACCCATGATCATTATTAACACAAATAAATAAATGTATATCTTTTTTCTTAATTTATCATGTAAAAGCTAATTTTTTATTTGCATATAAACGAATGTGATTCTAATTATAATAACTTTTCGACAAACTTATCCAAATAAAAATTAATTCACTAAGAATCCACTCAAATTTGTCAAAAGAAATTAAAGATAGAATCTTAATAATTCTATTTTTTTCTTATTCATATAAATGATGATCTTTTCTGATGTTTCAGAAAACTCCAAACCTATCATTTGCTCCTTCTTTCTCCTTTCAATTTTTTTTTGGGTCTAAGAAGAGGTATCTAAGGCTTCTTATTTGACACCCAAATAATCATCTCCCACTTGATCATCCCATTTTGGAGTAAAATGACACCTTTAGTTGTGACTCCATGCTCAAATCAAGGTTTGAATCCTAAATATTGGCTATGAAATCCAAGTGTTGAACCATTTCTTCCAACAACTTTTAGTTTCTCCTTTCAATCTTGAAACTCTCCTTCCCAACTATCAAATCGTCCTTATAACTCTTGGTGTAGTTTCAATGTTGTTAAAGGTAGTGGTAAATCTAGAATTTTTTTATAGTTGGGACAAAAAAATAGTTTATATATAATATTTACACAAAAAATGTTATAGTTGTATAAAAAAATACCTAATTTCATGATAAAAAAAGACTTAAATATAGTTTACTCCCTAATAAATATTCGATTTTTATGTTTACTCCCTAATAAATTTTTGCTTTACGTTGAGTTCTTATAATAAAACAACAATTTTGTTTTTGGTCCTTGACAGTTTCTTTTAGTTCCTCATAAATTAGCAAATTTTATGTTTGTCTCTAATAAACTTTTTCATTTGTAATTAATCAGGACTAAAACAAAATTCGCTATCATGGAATAAATACAAAATTTTCTAATTTATTAAGGACTAAAACAAAACATTAAGGACCAAAAATAAAATTGTTGTTTATTAAGGACTCAATGCAAAGTAAAAATTTATTGGAGAGCAAACACAAAAATTGAGTGTTTATTAGGGACCGAAAACATATTCAAGCCATAAAAAATAAAAAAATAATTGAGTTCTTACAAATTATAATTATAATTGTCTTTTATGAGTTTTTATATTTTGAAAAGGTTATGTAATTTTTTCATTACCAATACTATCAAAAAGATGTCTTTATATGTGTAAGATGACATTCAGCTACTCATCTTTTTCTTTTATCTTTTATAACTTTCTACTTTCATTTTAAAAAAATTATTTTATAGGAACAATTTTTTTTATTAAATGTAAACAAGTAAAAAATAATAATTCTAGTGGTAACAATTGGAGTGCTGCTAGGTGCACCCAGCAAATTTTTAAATGGCAAAAATGCCCCTGGTTTTTTTTTCTGCGTTGCACAACTGCCATTTTTGTTCGCTTTTTTTCTTTGTTTTTGTGGTTTTCGTGTGGCATTGTCTCGAGTTCGTTGGTTCATTGTGAACGGTTAGGTGCGGTGAAGGTGAAGGTGAAGGTGCATTGCTGTGGCCGGCGGCGGCAAACGAGGTACGTAGAAGGTGGTTGCATTGTCGCGAAAGTACGGATCACTTACGGATCAAGTTGATCCGTAAGTGACTTATGGATCAACTTGATCTGTAAGTTGGTGTGTAACTGTTACGGATCAAGTTCATCCATAAGTGACATACGGATCAACTTGATCCGTAAGTGATTTACGGATCAAGTTGATCTGTAATAGTTACACACAAACTTACGAATCAAGTTGATCTGTAAGTACTTGATCCGTAAGTGATTTACGGATCAACTTGATCCGTAAGAGACTTATTTTTGGCATTTGATGTTTTTTGAATTTAGTTTCCTTTTTTTCTTTTAAATTACTAATTTTTTTGTATGGCAATCTTTTGTTTGAGTTGGTTAGATGGACGAAGATGAGTGGATGTATGAAATAATGTCTGAATGAGTGGATATGGATTATGAAAATGCAGAAGCATGTGGTGCGAATGAACCACATGTTGATTGTTCGGATGCGTTCAATACTTCTCAGGTTATAATGTTAATGTTTGTCACATATTTAATATAATGAATACTGGTAGAAAACTTAAATTATGTGGATTGCTTTGTAGGTGTTTAAGTGTCGAGAGGATGTTTTGCGGTGGGCTCGATCCGTGGCTCATGAAAACAGATTTGTGGCGGTGATTTTAAGGTCGGACACAAACACAGGTAGTAGAGGAAGGACTACGTTTGTGTTAATTGGCTGTGAAAGGAGTGACGAGTATAGGTGTAGGAAAAAAGAATTTATCAGAAGAGACACTGGGACTAGGAAATGTGGGTGTCCCTTCAATCTTCGTTGCAAGCCAGTGGTTGGAGGAGAAGGCTGGATGGTGAAGTTGATTTGTGGAGTGCATAATCATGAATTGGCCAAGTCATTTGTTGGACATCCATGTGCGGGGCGATTGACTAAAGCTAAAAAAACACTTATTGTTGATATGAAGAAGTCCATGGTGAAGCCAAGAAACATTCTGCTAACTCTGAAGGAACACAATGTCAATAGTTGTACGACCATTAAACAGATATACAATGCAAGAAGTGCATTATGTTCTTCCATAAGAGGAAGTGATCTTGAAATGCAACATCTGATGAAGCTTCTTGAACGTGATCAGTATATTCATTGGCACAAAATAAAGGATGAAGACGTGGTTTGTGATATCTTTTGGTGTTACCTTGATGCAGTGAAGTTAGTCAACGCATGTAATTTGGTGTTTTTGATAGACAACACCTACAAAACAAACCGATACAGACTCCCACTGCTCGATTTTGTTGGGGTGACACAGACTGGGATGACATTCTCTGTCGGTTTTGCATATGTGGAGGGTGAACGCGTTAATAATTTGGTATGGGCTTTACAACAGTTTCAAGGCCTTTTTTTAAAGCGTGATGCCCTCCCTGGAGTTATTGTCACTGACAGAGACCAAGCATTGATGAATGCAGAGAAGGATGTATTCCCCGAATGCACAAATTTATTGTGCAGCTTTCACATAAACAAGAATGTGAAGGCCAAATGTAAATCACTAATTGCGCAAAAAATGCTTGGGATTATGTCATGGATTGTTGGGGATGTTTGACTGATTGTCCTTCAGAACAACAGTTTGATGAACAACAGTGTGATGAATACCATCAGCTATGAGCAGGAACCTAAGGTCAACAAAGCGCAATCCATCTTACTGGGAGTATGTAGATGCCTTTGAATCTATGCAAAATAGCAATTTGCCGGTGAGGCGTACTGCATCATCCTCTAAGCAACCGAATCGAAGAACGATGATGCCCATGTTGGACCAATTTCAGCCATTTATGCACGACTTCATTGATAAGATCGTTGATGTCAAAGCTGATGGTAACTGTGGATATCAGTCAGTTGTCGGTTTATTAGGTATGGGTTAAGACTCTTGGTCGGTGGTCCGCAACCATTTGCTTAAAGAACTTGCCAAATTCTCAGAAGACTATATCAAACTCTTTGGTGGCACGGAGAGATTTGAGGAATTAAGGATGTCACTACTTGTTGATGGGTTAACCAAGGTATGTAATTTATGTATTTGATTTTTAAGACTTTACTTTGAAATTAAGTTTGACGTGTATATTTGTTTCATTCAGGTGACTATGGATAAGTGGATGGATATAACGGATATGGGACATGTCATTGCATCAAGGTATAACGTAATCATTGTATCCTTGTCTAAACAACAAAACATGACATTCTTTCCTCTTAGAAGTCAACCGCTGGCAAATTCTTCATTGCATCGTATAATTTGTATCGGTCATGTGTATGGCAATCATTTTGTTAAGGTACATTGTAGATATGAAGTGTTTTTTTTTTATATTGATGCAATGAGTTTTGTAGGATTGAGTTAACACTTTTTCCGCATGTACAACAGGTTTATTTAAAAGAACGTTGTCCCTTACCGCCTGTAGCATTGTTATGGTCTAGCAATTGTCATCCGCAGGCGAAGTCGTGGCCAAATCCATATATTAGCAGAATGCAGCATTACAAGAGCTTCGTGATGTTCAAGAGAGACTATGTCGACATAAATGATGATTGAACATGTAATTTATAATGACTGATCGTTTTGAATTGGATATTCACATTTATTTGTTACGTCCACAACAAAATTATTACTTAATTCTAAAAAAGCATGTATGATATATCATTGTCTGAGTTGACAACACATTGTGAAAAAACATGTATGTATTTTTGTTGTCTGCATTAACATAAAGCACGTGAAAGGACCCTGCACAACATGACTACACATGCAGATCTGATGTAAGTTAAAGCATGTCACGTCATTGGTGTAGTTGACAACACATACAGAAAGCATGTGCATGTGTATTTTTAATCTTTAAATAATGCAGCACTGATACTAAAACTCATCTATATATATGGCACAGCCTAACACTATAAGAAAGCACAAGTTTCAATCTCAACCCAACTCTTTCAAAAAACTATGGCATTCTTAGGAGAGACAAGCAGTCAGACAGTTGTGAACTCCACATTAGGTTTTATTTTTCCAAATGGATCCATTGTTCACAACGACAGTGGTGTTTCCTTTCAAGCTTTCACTCCAGTTCCTATTTGAGTACCTAACGGGTGTGATTTTCAAACGTTAAAAACCAGAATACATAATACCTTTAAGCTAACCGACAAGCAATTGTTGGATGAAATTTACTACCGACAACCTTTCACATATGCAGGTAATCAATTTCGGTTTCAATGTATGCAACTGAAACATGATGCTGATGTTAACACAATGTTAATGTGTAATCATGAATTTTCGTTTGTTGGTCCGATTGAGTAATTATGTAGCATTGCTAGAACCCCAGATGGTATTTTAAACTTACTTGAAGCTACTATGACCCCTACGCATGATGTCGCGCTATATTACAATGGGAGGTGGAACATGTCACGCCAAAATGAGTTTGTTGGTTACTCGTTCACAAGAAAAAATCCCAAAAAGTTTGACATTCCCATAGGATGTACCATGGATGAACTGAAGGATTTGATCAAGCAAGTTGCGCCTCCAGGGATTCCCCCTTATGGTATTGATGAAACACAAATGGTAAGACGATTGTTTTTTCGGAAACCAAGTCACCATGAGTATTCAGAAAAAGTTATAAAATTCAAAATAATTGAACTCAAAACCAACGATGACGTGAAGACGGTGTTAATCGAGTCTAACTACTGGAAAAAGATTAGGCCAATAGAAATTTTAGTTGTTTTCAGTACACCTGTATCAAAAATGGAAGACGACTTGTCCTTGTCGCAAAATTAGCATGAGTTAGTTGTAGTATTTGATGCAAATTTAATTTCGTTCGACTATGTTCAAGTTAATGTATTGTTTGAATTCATGTATCGCATAATTGTTTTTTCTTTTTTCTAGAAATGGAAGATGAGTTGTCATTCTCTGTTAAATTTGATTTCTAATACTTTTACTTTTTTGTCGGTCTTGCAATTTTTTTTAAATATAAAAAAAACAACTACAACAACCAAAAATATTACAATTAATTATTTAAACTCAAGTAGTTCATTTTTTTAAACAAACTACTATAAAAAAATTTAATTAAAATACATTTTGTCATCAATTAAAAATAATTTAATGTTTCACTAATTAAAAATATTTAACAAAGTACATTTAACTCTAATGCAAAATATGGAAATAAAGAAAATAAATAAATTATATGAGTCAATTATTAATTTAATATGTTGTATAATGCTTCAAATGAGATGAGAAGGTTTTATTTTTTAGTCTTTCAAATTAGAAGGTTTTCTTTTTTAGTCTCTTAAAATAGAATATAAAAATGTTATGCCTAATTATAAAATTATAAAATATAAATACGGATTTTTATCTGAGGAGGCAAATTTAAAAAAAAACATTTTTTTAATTTGATAGAATAAAATTATAATTTTTTTTAATTAGAAGTTTTTTAAGCATGTGTGTCCATGTTTTCAACTTCTTTATTTCAATTTCCATTTTTTGTTTAATTTATTCTTTTCTACACCCTTTTCAACTTCTTTATTTCAATTATATTTAAAGTTATATTAAAAATTATTTTTTTATTAGTTGGTAAACTAAGTTAACTAGACCATTTATAATAATTTACATATACTATAACTAAGTTAACTAGACCATTTTAATAACACGCGTGTATATAGACACAAATATAAAATATGAGATATGATTCTAGGTTTTTAGGCATAGGGAATACACAATCAATGGAAATAAATAAAACTAACATTACTAATGGAAATAAATAAAACCAACATTACTAATGAAATGGGTTCATGTACAATATCTGTATATACATCAAATATCAATATAAAATATGTAAATAAATTACGCCTGATCCGTGCGCCACCTACATCGAGACCTAACATATACTAGCTGGTCCTATGTGATACTCCTGGTCATCTTGAGGCATTCTTCGATCACCTCATGTGTCGATGAGCCTGGCATGACCACCCCTAGACTCAGATGATGCTCCAACCTCTCAGCAATCTCATGGCAAACTTTCTGTTAAATATAAAACAAACAGACTACACAAATTATTATGAAAATATTGATGTAAATGGCGTAAATTATTAGTATTACTTACCATTGCATGTTTAGGCTCCTCAACAGCGGGCCTCGCAGATGTCGACGGTGCTCCTGGCTCCGGCATGTGAGGGATATCTATCTGTGGAGTCTGAGGGACGACTCGGGGCTGCGGGGCATGACCATCTGGCAGAGGATCTGATGTGTGGCCTGGTGTCAGGAAAGGATGGGAGATGCGGAAGAATCAGTTCGTGTAGTCACTAGCACACTGACCTGGCACAACGCATACCTTACTTGCTAGAACCATATGATCCAAGTAGTGCATCCACCTGTCGTGTATATCATCATACGACACCCATGAATCGACAGGCGAAGCAAGAATGGTTTGGGTGAATCTAAACTGTCCCACGACCCTCTATGGTCGCTAATAAACAGCAACAACCCCCAGCGCAGGAGACTGAAATAGCATGAAATCAAATGAAAGTCCCAGACCGATCAGTGCTCCCCATATGGGATCCAACAGACATCCAGAATCTGGAGTCGGTCTAGCCGCTCCCTGTATGCCGGTGTATGTATGCTCTTCACAGTCTTCTTCGTCGCAATCCATCTACACGCATGCGGGGAATCCTCACCGTAGTCCTGATCAGTAGTGGACTCCGCGATTGAGGGAAAGTGCTCGTAAATCCAGCACTATAGATGTAACATCAAAATGATAAACATTAATAATGAAAGTCTAACAAAATTTAAAGTTGAACATTATTGAACCTCAACGAATGAAAAACATGTCTGTTACCTGCAGTAGTGTGATGTAACCACCAAGCTGTCGGCTGGCATCGTTGAGCTGGTCGTACATATGCACCAGAGTAGCCACTCCCCAGGTGTACCTCCCGGTCTGACTGAGGTCACGAAAGGCCTCCAAATACACAACATACACATTGGTTGCACTCTTGTTAGCAAATAGAGTGCAACCCAAAAGATGAAGAAGATATGTGTGAGCCGCAGCTGTCCAATGACCTTCCTGGCATCGGTTCTCGTATATATCATGTACCCATTACAGGCATACGTACGGTCCACAACACTGCCCTGTCTCAGCCCTAGCAGCCTCTGCAGAGACCATCAATAAGTCCACCAGCATCTGAACCGCATCATCCACGTGTAAGGACTAAAAGGTGTGCAAGTCGCCAACCACGGGCAGATGTAGAATCCAGGAGATGTCGTCCAACATGATCGTGAGTTCTCCCACAAGGAGATGGAAACTAGACATCTCCCGGTGCCACCGCTCGACAAACGAGGACAACAGTCCCCGATCACTGGTGTCTACCAAACACGCAATCAGAGGACTTAGTCCTGTCCCAACAACTAGTCCCTCAATGGCAGGGACATGCCTGCCTAAACTATGGACCTTCCTCCCGTGAGAGGATAACTTCAACTTAGGACGCTCCTGAATTGAATTATAAAGGAACGCAAAATTCGTTAAAATCATCATTTAAAGGAAAACTATTTTCAATCATAAAGTATAATTAACAAGTAACTAAAAATAAATATTATAAATACCTCTACCATCCATACGCTGCAAGCAACGTGATCCGCATACTGGGTCAGCATGGATGGGTCGCTCGGACCACTCAGAAATCCCTCATGCTCATCCTCAATAGCCAGCACGCCTATGTCTGCAGGAATGTCTGCCCCAGTGTCCTCTACATCAGCTGGTGCCATCGGGTCATCTGGAAATACGTGAGCCTCTACATCTGGCACAAGGACCACTGGCTCATCGTGCGCCACAGTCACAGGGACTCGCTGCCTCCGTGCAGATGTGGTAGGCCTTCGACACTACGGAGCATCATCGGAATCATCACGATCTCCTCGGCCCACACCTCTGCCAGTAACATGACCTAAGGCACGACCTAATCCTCTAGTCCTAACCATGATCTGCAAATGAGTACCGCAAATTCCATCACTGATTTCATTCTCTCAAATTTCTTTGGTCTAACGCATATAGGCATTATGTTTTTTCAGGCACTACTTGGTAGAAAAAGGATATTCACTTTGAAATTAAGATATATGCATTGCTTATAAGTGACACTGATTTGGAAACATGAGAGATTTGGGAAGCAATATCCCCTTCAAAGTTAGAATCAGACAAGTTGACATGTGTGAGTCTCACAAACCCACCAAAGCCAGATGACAAATGAGAATGATTAAAATCATTGAAAGCATGGTTAAGTGAGTGATTAAAATCATTGAAAGCATGGTTAAGTCACTTTAGGATTTTAGAAGCTTTCTCATATGCTAGTTCAGGATATTCAGATTGACCACATTTTGATGCCGACTACCAACTCATTATTGTATTGGCAACATTATAGCCTTGTACAAGTTTATGTTGACATTGAAATTCAAGGGAATTTACCTCAATAACTCTTGAAGAACAACATGCACGCAAGCACGCACACTTGTGATATAATTCACCATACTGACACACTCACATAAACTAGTATATATCAAGTCAGGGTCAAAAAGTTGATCTACTATTGAAACTACTAGCTAAGCAGATAGAGGGTTGAGTTGAATAATTCCATTGCCATTTGTGAATATTTTGGTCATGTTTCTCTGATATTTGGTCATGCTAAAACATTGAAATTTTACCAAGCCTTCTGTTGTTGCAGTTCGTGATTGTTTCCTTGACTGGATAGGGTGTACTCTTCTATAGTGGTTATAAGTTCTTCACTAGAGGCAAGGGCAAGAATGAAGAGGTACATAAGTTAACATCTATAGGAAAATGTTTGGTATGAATTTTTGGGTTGCTTATCACACTCTGGAACTTTCTCATGAATTGAAGTTTGCCATGTCTTGCTGCAGACAGTTGCAGAATCAAACAAGGCTTGAGTTTGCTATAACATCTGCTAAGAAGTTGCCCTACTTGACTTCAGCTCTCTCTAATTGTGATTTTTATCTTTGTAATAATGAGACTAGTTTTAGTAGCAATATATGGTTTGAAATATTTGGATAATTTCATACAAGCACTAGGTATCTTTTGGAATTTTTTAAATGAAGAAAATTGTCAACATCTCAATATAATCATAATTCATGTTAATCAATATATACTATTTGGATAATTCCCTAAAAGAGGATATATCTATATATAATCATAATTCATGCTAATAAATCTATACTATGTATCTATATGTCAACATCTCATTATATGTTTGGTGTAGAAAGTCTCAAATTCAGGATCTTCCGCTGCGCGGATTTCTTGAGAAACGAAGTCATAGGCACGTAGGTTCAGGGCCAAACCAACTACCCCAAGAGCACTCATCCATAAACTAGTTACTGGTACAAATAACATAAAGAAATGTAACCAACGTTTATTGGAAAAAGCAACCCCAAAGATTTGGGACCAAAAGCGATTAGCAGTAACCATTGAATAAGTTTCTTCAGCTTCGGTTAGGTTAAAAGCACGAAATGTATTTGCGCCATCACCATCTTCAAATAAAGTATTTTCTAATCAATCTATACTGTATCTATATGTCAACATCTCATTATTTACAACCAAATTGTGACTAAGGTCAAAACAAATTGTGACAACAATTTAATAAGAATGATCCAAATTATAGGCAATATTTACTCTTCTACCAAAGTAATACTAAACGTTCAAAAAAAATTTGTCAAATATATCAAGTACTCACGTTGTTCAGAGTTCAAACAAACACCTTGTGACAAAGAAATAGCCTTGATGAAGTAAGCTGCAAATTTCAGAAACAAAAACACACAAAATTCAGAGTTAGCAATTTTTAAAATGCAGATTCAGACAGGTTACGAATCAAGTTGATCTGTAAGCTTCTTTCGGATCAACATCATCCTAAACAACCTTATGGATGAACTTGATCCGTAACGTTCACGTTCAATCTTATTTTTTTTAAATGATAAATATTACAAAAATAACAAAGTTAAGTATACTCTAACAAGAAATTGCTTGGTATAACTTCATAATTAAAAGGGCTAACATATTATTCTTTATGATATGCAATTATTTTTAAAAATAATGAATTAAAATTTATCAAATAACTATTTTATCAAATGTCTATAATCAGGAGCTGGATGCATTACCAAAATGAGCCAAGGCTTTTCTTAACCATTCTGACTACTCATCGGGAGGCTTTTGATCAAATGTCTATAATCAGGAGGCTTTTCTTAATGGTTTTTTCTAACTACTAATTAAAGTTCAATTTTGAAATAAGCCAATTTTAAATAATTAACATTGACTGTTAATATAAATTAATAAATAAATTTCAATTTTCTCACAATTCATCTAATATTTAGCATTTTTAAAAAATTAAGATTGATTGTTAATATAAATTAATATATAAAAAGACTTTTTACGGATCAACTTGATCCGGAAAGTGTGTAAACAAAGTTTCCAGATCAAGTTGATCCATAAGCTTTTCCACATCATGTTGATCCGAAAGAAGCTTACGAATCAAGTGATCAACTTGATCCGTAACTTCCACTGTTGCAAACGACACCGACGAACTCAGCGCAACGATGCTTACCTCGACAATGCCGACGTGCGGAGGCAGCAACACCACTTTCAACTTGGCTAGGATGGTCAACACCCATGGCGGCGTGGTCACACAACGAAATGCCGACGAAGAAGATGAAGATGGGGAACAAATGCACTGCGGCTGATGATGACCGTGGGTCAAGCTTTTTCGAGACAAGCCTAGACTAAGGTGAGGAAGAAGAAGAACGAAGGTGACGAAGAAGAAGCGAAACGCGGGAGAGTGGAAACCAAAAGCTTCAGGAAGCTTGAGGAAGAAGAAAAAATGGTGAGGAAGAAGCAGAACGCGGGAGGAAGGGAGAGAGAGGAGAATGAACAATTTTTTTAAAAAATAATTAAGCCAGGGATACATATGTCTTTTCCCCTTAAGTGCTGGGTGCAGCCGCAAAAATGTTGGGTGCACCTAGCAGCATTCTAACAATTGGCGTCATGTTGTTATTCATGGATTGACCCATGCACAGAGCACTATGTAAGGGAGCTGTAAAGAGAAAAAAACATGATTTGGTTTATGAAAAATGTTGAATCAAATCGAGTGATCCATGGTAAGAAAGATCTGTAGGTAGTATCACAAATGATGTGTAGATTTTTGGTTTAGAGTTTCACTTAGTAATATGTGTAGTAACAAATTTCATTAAATGTCATAGTGTATTACCTAGATAACAAATGATGTGTAGATTTATGGTTTAGAGTTTCACTTAGTAATATGTGTAGTAAAAAATTTCATTAAATGTCATAGTGTATTACCTAGATAACACTCCAACTCTAATCAAAGAACATTATCAAATCTAAGTTTTTTTTTTCATTTGTAATAATTAAGGAGGTTCTTACTTATCTTTACTGATTAGTTTTTCTTAAACTAAACCAAACCATTATAAAATTTGGACTAATTACTCTTTAAGTTAATTAGTTTAATTTGATTCTTCTATTATGAAAAAGTTAATTACCCATATGGAATGTTTGTTTTATTATATGTTCTTTTTGTTTATATGACATGTTTTACTTTAATATGAGTATTTACTAATTATATTTTTATTTCTCTTTCTATGACAATTATAGTGAATTTGTCTATGCATATTTACAACATTTTTAATGACATCAAAAGTCACTAGGTTATTAATGTTGTTATTACATCATTAATTAACGTTATTTAACAACAAAAACTAAGTGATAATTGAAAAGAAGTTCAAAGACTTTCATCAATCAAAATTTATATTAAAAAATAAAAACAAAAATTAAAAAATTTAGGGACCCAAAAATATAATAAATCTTTATTTTTCAAACCAAACAATCTCATAATTTAACTTTTATTCTATTTTTCTTAAACTAAATAACTATTTGTTTTTCTTTTCTCTTTTGTAACTTACCTATTTTCATTCTCTTTACCAAATAGTAATAAAATACAAATGTATTGACAAGAGCATTTATTACAAAGAGAAATAAATAGTACATTATTAAATATTATTTTTAGGTTAATTTGTAATTTTGATTTTTTTAATTTCTTAATTCATGATTTTGATCTCCTTCTTTTTAATTGTAATATTTAGTCATTTTTATTTTTAATGGTAATATTTAATTCCCTAACTTTAGAAATTGATGATTTTGATTCATTTATTAGATTATTAATTAGTAATTATGATTAATAGAGTTAATAGCTTAATTATAAACTACTTTTTTTAACAAAGTTATAAATGAATTTAAAATCATTAGTTTTTAAAAAGTTAATAATTGTTGCATTTTTAAGTTAATTTAGGGACTAAATAAGAACTTTCGGTGTCCCCAACTCTCTCCAATTAAACTGCTCCCTTGAAGAAGAAACAAATAAAAAAGGTGTAAAGTAAGGTCACATGTGTTTAGACTACACTAGACCTTAGAATACAGTTGTGGACAGGTTGATGAAAAGACATGGTGTAGTTTTCTCTTTTTGCAATTTTAAAAGCAAATAAAAATAAAGATAATTATATTTTTAGTTTACTAAGTATTGGAATTTTTTATTTGTGAAGAACATGGTATTAAACATAATTTTTCTGCACCTAGAACCCCTCAACAAAATGGAGTTGTTGAGAGGAAAAATAGGCCATTGGAAGAAATTGCTAGAACTTTATTAAATGATACTTTTCTTCCAAAATATTTTTGGGTTGAAGCCGTCAATACTGCATGTTACATCATGAATAGGGCCTTAATAAGACCCATTTTAAAGAAAACCCCATATGAGTTATATAATGGTAGAAAACCCAACATTTCACATCTACATGTTTTTGGTTGCAAATGTTTTGTGCTTAATAATGGTAAAGATAATCTAGGAAAATTTGATGCAAAATCTGATGAAGGCATCTTTGTTGGATATTCATTGCAAAGCAAAGCATATAAGATATATAATAAAAGAATATGAATATTGAGGAATCCATTTATGTTACTTTTGATGAATCTAATGCTATCTTGTCAAGAAAGAATATGCTAGATGATATTGCAGAATCTTTAGAACAAATTCATATTCATGGACAAGATTCTAAAGGAAAAGGGAAAGGAAGCAATGAAGATCCTCCAGAAGAAACCAAATCAAATAATGAACTTCCAAAAGAATGGAAAGCCTCAAACGATCATCCTCTTGACAGCATTATTGGTGATATCACAAAAGGGGTAACAACTAGACATTCTCTTAAAGAATTATGCAATTATATGGCTTTTGTATCTATGATTGAACCTAAAAATATAAAAGAAGCCATAGTAGATGATAACTGGATTATTGCCATGCAAGAAGAACTGAATCAATTTGAAAGAAACAATGTGTGGGAACTTGTAGAGAAACCTAAAAATTATCCCATCATAGGAACAAAATGGGTATTTAGAAATAAGTTAGATGAACATGGAATAATCATTAGAAATAAGGCTAGATTAGTTGCAAAAGGATATAATCAAGAAGAAGGTATAAATTATGAGGAAACATATGCTCCAGTTGCTAGATTAGAAGCCATTAGAATGCTCTTAGCATATGCATCCATAATGAATTTTAAGCTTTATCAAATGGATGTTAAAAGTGCTTTTCTAAATGGCTTAATTCAAGAAGAAGTATATGTTGAACAACCACCAGGCTTTGAAATATTGGATAAGCCAAATCATGTCTATAAATTGAAAAAGGCTTTATATGGCTTGAAACAAGCCTCTAGGGCTTGGTACGAGCGTCTAAGTAAGTTCCTTTTAGAAAAGAACTTTTCTAGATGAAAAGTGGATACTACTCTTTTTATAAAGAGAAAATCACATGAAATTTTATTAGTTCCAATTTATGTTGATGACATTATTTTTGGATCCACTAATGAATTGTTGTGCAAGGAATTCTCCCATGACATGAAAAATGAGTTTGAAATATCAATGATGGGAGAACTTAACTTTTTTCTTGGATTGCAAATTAAACAAACTAAGGATGGTATCTTTGTCAATCAATCCAAGTATTGCAAAGAGTTAATCCACAAATTCGACATGGAAAATGCTAAGCACATGGCTACACCAATGAGCACTGTTTGCTATCTAGATAAAGATGAAACCGGTCAATCAATAGATGTTAAGCAATATCGAGGTATGATCGGATCACTTCTTTATTTATCTGCTAGCAGGCCTGATATAATGTTTAGTGTGTGTATGTGTGCTAGATTTCAATCAAATCCTAAACAATCACATCTTAGTGCTGTTAAAAGAATCATTAGATATTTGGTAGGCACTACAAACATAGGTTTATGGTATCCTAGAAATTCCACATGCACCTTAATTGGATATTCTGATTCAGACTTTGCCGGTTCTAAAACAGATAGAAAGAGCACTAGTGGAACTTGTCAATTTATTGGATCTGCTCTAGTTTCTTGGCACAGTAAAAAACAAAATAGTGTTGCTTTATCCACTGCAGAAGCGGAATATATTTCTGCCGGCAGTTGTTGTGCTCAAATCTTATGGATGAAGCAACAACTTTCTGATTATGGAATCCTTCTTGACCATATACCTATTAGATGTGATAATACAAGTGCAATTAATCTCTCCAAGAATCCAGTTCAACACTCTAGAACTAAACATATAGAAATTAGGCACCATTTTCTTAGAGATCATGTCCTAAAGGGAGATTGTGTATTAGAGTTTGTTGATACTAAGAATCAACTTGCTGATATTTTCACAAAACCTCTCCCCAAAGAAGCATTTATCTCTATTAGAAGGGAATTAGGCCTCTTAGATGTTAGTGATTTAGAAAAATAAGGATTGATTGATTAATTTACTCTTATGATTGATTGTTTATGTTAAGTATGTTACTTTGATTGATTTTGTTTAAATTCTTGTTATTATGATAGAATTTATGAATTCCTGTGTGTTTTATATTTGAATGCTTGAATTAAGTGCATTAGTAGTGATAATTAATAATATTAGATGTATTTAGCATAGACATAGGTAATTTTTTAGAAACTAGCCTAGTTTATGCTCTGGTAATCGATTACCATCCAGTGTAATCGATTACACAAGAACAGGCAGCCTGTAATCGATTACAACATCCTGTAATCGATTACCAGAAGGCTTATTACTCCTGTAATCGATTACCAAGCCTTGTAATCGATTACAACTCGTCCTCGTCTATAAATACCCACGAAACCAGTGTTGCTGCACAGCCAAGGCCTCTCCTCGTGCCTCCTCCATCCCTAAATCTTCAAACCTTCGTATCTTACTCAAATCTTCACCAAAACACGTCCCGTAAAGCCCAATCTTCCTCTCTTTCACTCCTCTTTCACTTCCACTGATTGAAATCCACTAAAACTTCATCAAATGGCAGAACCATCGAAGAAGAGAAAGGGATCATCCTCCACCGCTGCTGCTATTGCCCATCGTCGCCACGGACCATCTGAAGCACCCACAGCACCTATTCATCCCTCTTTGTCATCTCCAAGATCATCCACGTTGTTTCATCCGATGATCAGCATCTATGGTACCTTTCTCAATTTTCTTCTAGGATCATCTTAGACCCTAAGTACCTAGACGTAGATTTCTTTAATGATGAAACGTTTGATTGCTATCAAGTGTTTCAAAATTCTAGCCTGGTTGATTTCATGTCCTTAAAATTGCCACATTATCCTGAACTTGTAAAGGTCTTCTACTGCAATTTAAAAATTCAGGATGACATTATTTCTTCTGAGGTGCATGGTATTCCTATGATTATTGATCAGTCATTATTCTTTTCTTTAACTCATTTACCCAGTCAAGGTGCACCTTTTGAGGGCACCATTGTTGATGACTGGAAATTTGATTATTCTAGTCATGATGCTCGTCGTATGGTCTGCAATGACCAGGCTGAAATGACCGGTAGATTGCTGGCCGGGTCATTAACATTTGATAATCGCATCATGCACTATATAATTGTTAGAATTTTGCTTCCCCGGTCTTCAAATTTGGCCCAAGCCTCTGAGGAGTATTTGATTCTGATGTGGGCTTTCCTTACCGGTCGTCAAATCAACTGGGCTCACTTGGTTCGGTACCGAATGCTTAAGGCATTATGGGCCAATGCACCTCTCCCTTACCCTCAATTGATAACTTTGTTTCTGCATCATTTTCAAATTCCGCTTGATGATGAACCATTTGTTCAAGTCAAGCGTTCCTTTGCAATTAACGCTGGTGCAGTGACTTCCTTGGGATACCGTAAGGATCGGAATGGTCAATGGCTGAAGAAAGACGCACTCCCTCCTCAAGATTAGCGTACTCCTTCACCTCCTCCTCAGCAAGATGATTCAGCACTCATGACTAAAGTTCTTTCCGAATTACGGGATCTTCGTTCTTATGTTGGTGAACGTTTCGACTCATTGGATACACGTTTTGTCGGAATGGATATTCGCCTCACACAGCTTGAAGAGGATGTGGGTTACATTCGTCAGAGTTTCGATCTTCCACCACCACCTCCACCTTCTTAGAATTTAGTTTCTAATTCTATGTCTCTTATAAGCTGTGTATTTTGGCTATGCTACTTAGATTATTATGTTCAATACTTTATTTATCTTGTAGTATTTGGATTTCATACTTTTATGCTTTGATACTATGTGGTTTTGAAATTTGAACTGTTTGGATTCTGGTTTGGTTATGCCTTATACTTTGTAATTAATCTGTTTCCACTTCATTATTATATCTGTTTTGATTCCCAAGTACTTTGGCTTTTTGATGTTGCCAAAGGGGGAGAAAAATGGGGTGTAGAAATCGGGTGTAGAAAGGCTTAGAAAAAGCTTAGAAATCAAGTGATCATCAATTCCAAAACATAGGGGGAGTGAATGCCAAATTTTATATATATACATTGCTTGCTTGTATCTTGATTTCAGGACTTTTATTGTCATCATCAAAAAGGGGGAGATTGTAGAAGCAAATGCCTTTGGTGTTTTGATGATGATCATGGTGATTTGATGCAAATGATGCAAATGGGCTTTTCAAGTTTAAATTCAAGACAATGATTCAAGAATACAAGCCACAACATCAAGATGATCACTAGTATTTTAGGAAGGGAATTCCTAATTGATATAGCAAAAGGTTTGGCCAAGTAATGCATGTTAAAAAGTATTTTTCAAGAGATTTACTCTCTGGTAATCGATTACTAGAGGATGTAATTGATTACCAGTGGCCAAAAATGATTTACAACAACTACTAAATATTTGAATTCAAATTTTAGACTGTGTAATCGATTACACCATATTGGTAATCGATTACCAGCAGTTAATAAACGTTCTAATTCAAATTTTAAAAGCTGTAATCGATTACACAAATCCTGTAATCGATTACCAGAGGAGATTTTCAGAAAATAACTTCCAAGAGTCACATCTATTCAAATGGTTTATGAATGGCCATCAAAGGGCTATTTATATGTGACTTGGAAACACGAATTATGAGAGAGTTTTCATTGCCCAAAAAGTTTTATCCTCTCAAAAGATTAAAAGAGTTTTTCTGAATTGAAATGTCTTATCCTCTCAAAGATTCCTTGGTCAAACACTTGCATATTCAATAAGGAATTGTGATTGATCTTCATTGTATAATCTATCTCTTTCAAGAGAGATTCATTCTTCTCCTCTTTCTAATTCTCTAGGGGATTAAGAGACCGAGGGTCTCTTGTTGTAAAAGAATTATAAACACAAAGGAAGGATTGTCCTTGTGTGTTCAGAACTTGTAAAAGGATTTTACAAGATAGTGGAACTCAAGCGGGTTGCTTGGTGACTGGACGTAGGCACAAGGGTGTGGCCAAACCAGTATAAATCCGAGTTTGCACTTTCTCTTCCCTTAAACTCTTTTATTTATTATTGTTTTATATTTATATTCAGATTGTTCTATTTGAATCAATATTTAAGAAGTTCATTGTTAAGGGAATTTGTAACTTGAATAGAAAGTGAAATAGAATTTTAATTGGGGAAATAGTTTGTGATATCTTAATTCAACCCCTCCCCCTCTTCTTATGATATCTGAGGCCACTTGTCTAACAATTTTTAGTCTCTAAATTTTTTTATTGGTCTTTGTTCTCAAAGTATTTTTTTGTTATATTATTCATGTTGTTTGAGAACTCTATCAACTTAACTGATGACATGTTCTTTCACATGACAAATAAGTATATGTCATGTGTCAAATTCGTTGACACATAATTATATATCATATTTTTTGTATAATAGTAATTTTTAAATTATTGAAAAAATGTTTTTTTGTTTTATTAACTCTCTCCTCCACACCAAGCCATCGTGATCATCGCCTAACCAAACGGGGGTGAAACTACCCTCCAAGGTCCAAGTTGAGCCACCACCCATCACCACCACACACGACCAAATCGACAGTGAAATGACCACTACATCGGTAAATCTTGCGCTCACCAAACCCACAACCTCATCAATCTCGCACGACCTAGATCTGAGCCACCACCCTCACCACCGCACGTGACTAGACCCACGAAAAAACCACCACTAATGCTGACGAATCTTGCATGCACCAAATCCATAACTTTGCACAACTCATATATGAGCCACCCATTTGACAATGTTTTTTGTATTTTGTTTTAAGAAGGATGGGTGTTGAAGTTACATGTAAATTAGGAGGTATTTTTAATAATATAATAATAATTTGAAACAAAAATTCTATTGTAAGGGAATGTTTTTCAAATAATTTTGTATTGTAGTATGGGTCCAACTGGTTTCCCTAGTCTAAGAATATGGTTTGTTGATTCATCCCTTTGGCCTATTTGCCAGTGTTCTAGCGATTTCCCATCTTTTGATCCTTTTGAAGACTAATTCTTTTGGATTCAAATTCTTTCTATTTTGTTTCTTTGAAGAAAAATTCATTATGGGTCATCCTCTTTTGCCCAAGTTGATGTTTGCAGGCAACATGATGGTAAAAAAAACTTGAAATGTAGCTGCTTCAAGGATCATAGGGATGTTCTGTTCCTTCTAGTGTTGTATTTTTTGTTCCAAAACTCCGGTTAGGTGATGGTCATGGTAGTATGGTGTGGAGGAGAGAGAGTTAATAAAAGAAAACTAATTAAATAAAAAAAAATTCAATAATTTTAAAATTATTAGAATATAAAAAATATTAATCATGTGTTAAAGAATTTGACACATTATGTGTCACGTGGAAAGATATGTCACCATATAACATAGCTCTCAAATGACAAGCATGAACAATATAAGAGACAAATACTTTGAGGACAAAAAATGGTCAAATTAAAATTGAGAGACTGAAAACCAAAACCCCAAATGATTGGGGGGCTAAAATATAATTTGTCCCTAAAAACAAATAGTATAAAAGTTAAGTGATACTACTAAAAAAAGACTACCCTATTTCGTGCAAAAAAACTTCCAAAGGTACAAAATATGTTATGAAAATTGTAAAGTAACCTAGTTAAAAATTACTACTAAAAAGTTAAAAGATATTAAATAAAATTAAAATATTTTAAAATTTTAATGTATTGAAGTTAATGTTATAATAAATGAGACTAGAATTATGCTCAAACGAATATTTTTTCCATATTGTGCATTTTATAGTTGTAGTTGTTGATAAATATTATTATGTTATAGAAATTAAATATGATGTTACATTTGATTTAGTTTAATGTCTAATTTTATGTGTTATACATTGTGAGTCATGATATTGCTAAGAAAAGTTTAACTTTATAGTTAATAACATTATATTATTTTTATTTAAAATTATGGATTTTATTATATTAAATTTAAATTATATTATTTAATTATTATCTGTTCAACCATGGTTCAATTACAATTAAACCTTGAAACAATGTCTTAACTAGTTCAATAATCGATCCGATTTTAAAAATATTACTAAATTATAATTTTGATCACCATATAATTTTAAATTCATAATTTTGATTTCGTATTTTAAATTAAGACATTTAGTCTTATAATTTTTAGAACAAACAATTTTAAATTTTAATCTTTTCGTCAGTTGATCATCTAAAGTCAAATGTTGATGTTAATATGACATATTGATACTAACATGATGCAAAAGACTAAATAAAGTGAAAAAATAAGTCTTGATAGTTGTTGAATTCATGAACTTATTCAAAAATAAAGTAATAAACCACTAAGATATTTACTTTGTTTAGTTAACTTTATAAATATTATTTTGTATGTATCATTAGCCAAGAATTATTAATTTTTTCAAAAATTTATAAACTAAAAAATATGTATTTAATATATAAATATTTTTAATTTAATTTTATATGATTTTATATAATTTTATTTTGAATAACTTACATATTTTATTTTGAAAATTTTACCAATTTCTAATTAAATTTCATAAATTAATATATAAATTATTTTGTAAATTGATTTTAATATACAAATTATTTTTACTCTAATTATATAAATCAATATAATTGGATCAATTAATATGTAAGTTATACAAATTAATTAAATTTATTTTAATATATAAATTATTTCTATTCTAATTATATAAATTAATAAAATTTTAATAATTAATTTTTAGGAAACTAAAATGTTAATATTTTCGTTTTAACTATAAAAAATTGTTTAGTAAATAAGTTTTTTCAATACCAATTATATAAATCAAGAAAATTGCATAATTAATGTGTAAATTATTTATATAAATTATAAAAATTATGTAAATTTATTTTTGTATATAAGCAATACTAGATTATTTAAATATCATTTTAAATTTGTGTAGTTTTCATAAATTACTTAACATAATTTTTCTTAAATAATCTATGTGTTAGGATATGTAATTTTTTTTAAATTATAATGAAATAAGAAAAAAATTATATATAAAATTTATATTAAAATAAGATTTCATAATAAAAATAAATAATGTAAAATTAAATGTTAAATATTACATATTTATTTTAATTTATAAATTTTATAATTCAAACAAAATCAATAACTATTAACTTATGATACGCGTAAAATAAAGTTTATAAATTAATCTAACAAATTAAGTGTTTTAGTACTTTATTATTTTGTTTTAAAATAAAAGGTTATGAATTCAATTCTTATGAAGAATTATTTATTTATTACTTTATTTAACCACTCATTACATTTCTGCTATATCAACATCATATATAAACGTTAGGTTAATTTTAATATGTCACATCAACGTCAAAGTTTAATCTATTTACTCAAAAAAGATTAACTATTTACTCAAAAAAGAAAAGACGAGGATCACTTTTGTTTATACTTATCCCATTTCTTTGATTGTCAGTATTCTCTGACTGTTTTTTCTTTTAAACAACTGATTATCATTAATTTAAAAAGAGTAATACAATAAGAGGATATAAGGTACCAGGACTCCAAGAGTGCTTATCCAAGGTAAGCAACACATAAACCAGCTACCTATAACAAATGGAGATTATATATCCTCTGCAGTACTACTTTGAGTATACCTTTCCTATATGCATCCCAACAAACTAAGCTTAAAATGAAAATACTAAAAACCAACAATATAATACCAGCTTTGTCTTTAAGATATGCCATTGCAGTTTTATGAAATTTGTATGTCCCTTCCACAATTAAAAGCAAGATGTTAGGTACAACTTTGGATTAAGTGACCACTACACCAAAAAGTAGGAAAAACCATTGCCTGAGCCCTTTAACCATGACCACATCCAAAACATAATATTATCCAACAACTTTGTGAAATCAAATATCTCCCCTTTAAAAATTAAATTGTTCCTAGAGGTCCAGATATTCCAAACATTAGAGCTCCAAATTGTGAAATCAAAGTAACGAATAAAGAATTGGAATCTCTAGGAAAGACACCATTCTCATGAAATTCATGTAAGAAAACCCATAATCTCCCTTCAAGGTTTCCCAAAACTCCTTAATGAACTTGAAATTGAAACCATCCAGTCTCGGGCTTTTGGAACTTTCACAATCTCACTTCTCTAATTTCCTTCTCCTCAAAAGGTCGAATTAGCTCTTGTTTTTCTTCTAAGGAAATTTGTGGAAAAAAATACTCCATCAAGCAATGGTCTTACCTCCTCCTCATTGAATCTTTGTTGAAAGAAGGACTTGACTCTCTCTTTAACTCTAGATGATTCCTAGACTCAAAGTATCTTCTACTACAATTCCTGTCAACATATTTCTTCTCCTCCTCCAATTGACGCATACATGAAAAAATTTTATGTTGTTATGACACTCCTTAATCTACTTTGCTCTTGATTTTTGTCTTAACTTTCCATAGAGTGTGCGTCCTCTTCTTTTTTCTTTGTACAACTTGTGTGTTTCCCTTTGCATCGTGCCTTCAACTTTCTGTTGGTCTCCAATTTCCCAGTTCTTCCAACCCACACCTACTCCTTGTATTTTCTATTGATCTCCAACAACCTTGTCTTTCCCGTTAGAGCCTAATCCTCATTTGTTATAGTTAGGTAAATTTACATGCATCTTCATGTTTTCAAGGTAAATCTGGTCTAGTTGTTTCTCTAACAACTTTGCATTTTGGACATCAAGAAATCTAACAAAACAAAACCTCTACCCTCCCTTGTTTCTTCTCAAAATGATAAATATTTCCCAAATTCTCCCCCACTTTCGAAAAAAGTTCTAGAGGTGTGTCTCACGGTAATTTTCTGAAAAAATGTGTGAAGAAAAAGCTAGTCAACCTCCTTCTCATACCGTTAACCTCCCTCCCTTTCTCACTATAGCTACCACCCCCTCTCATGATGGTTCTCCCTCCCCCTGTCTCGCTATTTCTCTCTCCATGTTATTATTGTTGGAACAAATAAAGTTCTTCACACACACTCACACTATGCACTCACTCACTCTATGTTAGAGAATATGAAAGAATTGATTGAGAAAATAGAGGGAACTTGAAATTCTGAATTAAAACTTATGCACTCTCATGTTTCTCATTCATGATCACTACTATTTTATACACACTGCACATGTAGCTATAACAACCTTCATAGCTTTCAAACTAACTAACTCCTAACTAACTAACTGAATTACAACATACATCAACATCCCTCCTTAATTCAGATTTGTCAAGGATGTCACTCCTAACTTGTCTCTCAACTCCTTGAACTTGATAGACTTCAATGGCTTAGTTAGTATGTCTGTAACTTGATCTTCAGACCTACAAAACTCCAATTCAAGCTTCTCCTTACTCACTTGATCACGCAGGAAATGAAACTTGGTTTCAATATGTTTACTCCTGCCATGTGCCACAGGATGCTTAGCTAAATCAATTGCTGATTTGTTATCCATCAACAACCTCATAGGATTGCAATTTCTCAAGTTTAGTTCTTCCATTAAAGCTTCCAGCCATAGAGCTTGACAGGCTGCCATAGCAGCAGCAATATATTCTGCTTCACATGTTGACAAAGCAACTACACTCTGCTTCTTTGAGCACCAAGAGATTGGTGACGTTCCAAATTTGAAAACATAACCAGTAGTGCTTTTCCTATCATCCTTATCACCACACCAATCTGAATCACTATAACTAAACACTTCTTCTTCTATATTCTTCTGACTGTAAGGATATAAAATGCCAAGGCCAGGAAGTGAGGTGTCTTTGGTTTCTCCATAACCTGCTTATCAACCCAACACAATAGGCAATATCAAGTCTGGTGTTACATAGGTACCTCAATAAGCTTACAATTTGCTTGTACAAGGTAGGATCATCTTCTTTCTCATCCCCATCTATTTGCAGCTTAATTCCAGTTTCAGTTGGTGTGATAATAGAATTGCACTCCATCATATTGAACCTCTTCAAAATGTCTTCTGCATACTTCTTTTGATGCATGAAAATCCCTTTACTGGTAGAAACAAATTCAATAGCCAGGAAGTATGATAGTTCACCAAGATCAGACATCTCAAATTCTTCCATTATTCTTCCTTTGAACACTCTTATATCTTCTTTACTACTGCCAGTCACTAGCAAATCATCTACATAGAGACATATTATCAAAAACTCACCAAAACATGTGTTTCTGACATAAACCCCATGCTTAGTAGTGCACTTGGTGAAATTCTGCTAGACTAGGAAGTTATCAATTTTCATATTCTAGGCTCTAGGAGCCTGCTTGAGGCCATATAGTGCCTTATTCAACTTGTAGACTTTATCCTCTTGTCCTGCAACTACATAACCAGGTGGTTGAGTTATGTAGACTTCTTCTTCAAGTGGCCCATTCAAAAATGCTGACTTCACATCTAGTTGATATAGAGACCAGTTTCTGTTTCTAGCAATTGCCACAATGAGCCTAACAGTTTCAAGTCTTGCAACTGGAGCGAAAACCTCATTGTAATCCAAGCCATGTTTTTGTAGAAATCCCCTTGCTACTAATCTTGCCTTATACTTGGACACATCTCCATTAGGCTTTACTTTAGTCTTATAGACCCACTTCACATCAATTGGTCTTTTTCCTTGAGGTAAATGGACTAACTCCCAAGTATGATTCTTCTCGATTGATCTCAATTCTTCTTCCATAGCTGCTCTCCAATGTGAACTTTGTGAGGCTTCATCACGACTCATTGGTTTTGATTCTGCAAGTAGAGGTGCACAAAATCCCCTTCTGCAGTGATTGTTGTATCAAGATACAATTCATACTCTCTAAGTGTTTGTGGTACCTGTCTCTCTCTTTGTGTCCTTCTAATTTGCTCTCCACATGATGGTACATCCTCTTCACTTTGTTTGTTTTCAAGGTTCACAATCACCTTTCTTTCACCATTGTCAACAACATTTATTTCCCAATTCCAGCCCTTTGTTTCATCTATCAAGACATCTCTGCTAATCACAACCTTCCTCTTTCTAAGATCATACAGCTTGTAGACACCATTTGGATGATATCCAATGAGTATCATTGGTTCAGCCTTATCATCAAGTTTCTTTCTGTTCTGCTCAGGCACATGCTTAAAACACAGTGAACCAAATATTCTTAAATGACTCACACCAGGTTTCTTTTCTGACCATGCTTCTTCAGGTGTGTATCCCTACAATCTCTTAGTGGGACACCTGTTCAGAATATACACAGCAGTAGAAGTTGCCTCTCCCCAGAAGTAATGAGGCATTTCCTTCCCTTTCGTCATGCTCCTGACCATGTTCAAAATGGTTTTGTTTCTTCTCTCAGCAACACCATTATGCTGAGGTGTATAGGGAGATGTCACTTCATGAATTATCCCCTCTTCATCACAAAATACTTGAAATTCATGTGAGTTATACTCAGCACCTCCATCTGTTCTAAGCACTTTGATTACCCTATCACTTTGCTTTTCACTCAACAGCTTAGACTTCTTAAAAATGTTAAACACTTCATTTTTCTGCTTAATGAGATAGATCCATATTTTTCTAGTAAATTCATCAATGAATGACACAAAGTAACTGTTACCTCCTAGGGATTTCACTTCAAAAGGACCACACACATCAGAATAGATCACTTCAAGCTTTCTTTTGGATCTGATTGGAATTTATGACTTGAAAGAATTCCTTAGTTTCTTTGACACACAACACTCAACACACAATTGTTTTGGTATCTCAATTTGGGGAAGACCATGAACCATTTTCTTGCTTTTTAATTCACTTAAACTCCTGAAATTTAGATGACCAAACCTGTGATGCCACATCCAGCTTTCATCACTTATAGAAGCAACCAAGCATCAAAATTCTGCAATCTGAATTCCAATCTTGAATGTTCTATTTCTTGACAAAGGGGACTTTAGAATCAACCTCCTATTGCTATCAAATATCTTCATTTGACTGTACTTCATCTGCATTGAGTAGCCCTTTTCTAGCAACTGTCCCAAACTCAACAAATTATTCTTCATATTGGGAACATATAGAACATCATTGATAAATGAGTGTTGTCCATCCTTCCTCTGAATCATCACCTTTCTAATGCCTTCTGCAATTACAGAGCTATTATCTGCAAACTTGATCTTGCTCTTCACCTTATCATCAATGTTTACAAACCACTCTCTATGTCCAATCATGTGATTGGAACAGCCTGTGTCAAGATACCACAGATTAACATTGTCTTCTTCTGAGTTTGTTGTTGCCATTAGTAACACTTTATCAGAGTCAGAATCCTCATCTCGTGTCAATTGAGCCTCATCTGCATTTCTTGGAACCCTTTTATTTCTGCATTCATCTGCAAAATGTTCCCATTTTCTGACAGTTATAACACTGAATTCATTTCTTGTTGAATTTCTTTTTGCCCACTTTGTGATTCCCTCCACTTTTCTTGTCAGTTTCTTCATTTTGGTTATGATTTCCAGAACTGCTGGAGCCCTTACCTGACCCCTTCCACTTATTGTTCTTCCACTTTCATTTTCCCTTCTTATTCTTGCCACCATCATAGTTGTTCCCTTCGGTTGTTTGGGCTTGCATAGCTTGCTCAGCTGATCTTTGTGAATTTCTTTCATTAAGCCTCATCTCTTGAGCTTCAAGTATTCCTTGCAGTTCTTCAATCTTCATTTCTTCAAGATTCTGGTCTTGCTCAATTGCCACCACTATATGATCGAATCTTGGTGTCAAGGTTCTTAATACCTTGTCAATGATCCACAAGTCTGATTGCTTGTCACCATAAGCATTCATTTGATTTGTAATTGCCAAGATTCGAGAAAAGAACTCACCAATGCTTTCTTGATCACTCATTTGTAGAAGTTCATACCTTCTCTAGAGTTTGCTATCCCCTACATAGGATTTCTCTAGAGTATCCCATGCCTTCTTTGCAGTATCAGCAGATCTAATTTTTTGAAAATTATCTGCATCTACACACTGATGAATAATGAACAATGCCTTTGCATCTCTTTTCATCAAATCACGATGAGCCACTTTCTGTGCATCAGTTGGGTTCCTGTCAAGTTCTTGAACCCCTTCTTGCACCACTTCTGTCACATCTTAAAATCGAAAGATTACCTTCATCTGAGCACACCAATCATCATAGTTCTTGCCTATGAGAACAGGCATAGATGTTGGAAAATTTCCATTCGAGGAAGTCATCTCAATTTCGGTATCCAAGGATCTTGAACCTCAACTCTAAATACCAGTTTGTTAGAACAAATAAAGTTCTTCACACACACTCACACTATGCACTCACTCACTCTATGTTAGAGAATAAGAGAAGATGAAATAATTGATTGAGAAAATAGAGGGAACTTGGAATTCTGAATTAAAACTTCTGCACTCTTATGTTTCTCATTCATGATCACTACTATTTTATACACACTGCATATGTAGCTATAACAACCTTCATAGCTGTCAAACTAACTAACTCCTAACTAACTAACTGAATTATAACATACATCAACAATTATTGTATTCTCTTGCAGTTTTACTCGGTGTTGGTTTTCTTCAGGTCGAGCTTGCCAACATGTCTCAGCTTTCTTCTTAGCATTTGCTCTCTTCATCGCATTCATTATTGCTTATGATTTGGAATAGTGCCTATTAAAGATAAATCACAACTCACGATATCCAATTCCAAGAGCAGAGATTTGTTCCTTTCTTTATCAATCTATATTGGCTCTTTCTTTTTTAGATTTATATATATATATATATATATATATATATATATATATATATATATATATATATATATATATATATATTGCATGTTTAGATCTTTCAACTATCATGGCTTTATAATGATTCGAATGTTACCAAAAGATAATATATTATAATTTCAGCCGCAATTTGTAGCTCTTAAACAAAACTTTGACAAAATGAATTTCATCGAATAATAAGCTTTACAAGGCTGCAACTTCAAAAGGCCAGGAATATTTAGAAAGGGAAAGAAAATATGAGGGGGAGAGTGACAGGTAGGCGCATATAAAGAAGAAAAGAACACAAAAATGGAGTAGTTGGTGGTGAAGAATGATAGACGGAGCTTTCCTCATTCCGAGCAGGGTTGTGCAAGATGCAAGGCAAATTAGGCATCAGCCTAAGGCCCAAAAAAAAAATTAGGTCCCTAAATTTTTTTTTATTACTAACTATTAACAAATTTTAACTGATCAAAATAAAATAATTTAGAATTTCTCTCTTCCCTAAAAATTAGTCAATCAATATCATCTTTTTAAAAATTAACCAATATCACAATTAATGTCATTTAAAGTATTTTATTTATCCCAAAAAAGTAAATCCCTATTAACTTTCCTTTAATATCACAATTAATCAAAATAAAATAATTTAGAATCTCTCTCTTTTCTAAAATTTAGTCAATCAATATCATCTTTTTAAAAATTAATCAATATCACAATTAATGTCATTTAAAGTATTTTATTTACCCTAAAAAAGTAAATCCCTATTTTATTTATAAGACCCCTTTTTATATTATCCCAAAAAAGAAAAATCTAACAATGTCAGGTGCTAGAGGCACTCTGTATTTGTGATCTTAGTTCGTTCTGTTATGTTATTTTATTTTCTGATTGATAAAAAAAAGTCAGTTGACGTACGATTCTAACCTTGCATGAAAATTATTGTTTAAATACATAAAAATTACACATGTAGTCATCGTGTGTGTGTGTGTGTGTGTGTGTGTGTGTGTGTGTGTGTGTGTGTGTGTGTGTGTGTGGGTGTGTGTGTGTGTGTGTGTGTGTGTGTGTGTGTCTGTGTCTCTGTGTGTGTCTAACCGTGTGTGTGCCGTATCGCCGTGTGTAAATGTGCGTGGGTGCATGTCGGTACTGGGCGTGGACCCTATATGTCGGATCTAAGAAGGGGACAAATTCCCCGGACCCCCGCATTCGTAGATAGCATCTGTGTCTTATGATTCCATCAGAGATTCATCCATCCCACCCATGAGATATCGGAGTTTTGATGTTGCACCAGCTTTTGTCTCACTTAAGAAACGTGGAAACAAATCAAACACGTCAAGAGGTTCTACCAAGTCATGGTCAAAAGCCTATATACCACCAGCATCAAGGATTAGGGCGGGTGATGGAGACCCCTCCGAATGCATGCCTTCCGCAAGACTTACCGAAAGATCTTAGAGTTGACCATAGCA
>NC_016089.4:34179325-34201751 GCF_000004515.6 Glycine max | reverse complement strand
GTGAGTATATCTGCCCCGTGCAACCTGAATATGTCTGCGCGCGTGCGCGTGCGCGTGTGCGTGTGCGTGTGTGTGTGTGTGCGTGTGTGTGTGTGTGTGCGCTTTTTAAAGGAACTAAAAATGATGAGGAAAAATTAATGAATTGAAGGACTAAAAGTTATCATAAATATTGAGGGTCAAAAATTATAATATGAAAAGGTTGAGGGATTAAAAATTTAATTTATCTCTGTGCCACCTTTCCTAAAATTATGTTCCCATATACCCCTATTTTCAAATTAATAACATGATTACTCCCCCTTTTATTGAATTTCATTCCCCTTCAACTGAATTCACTTCTTGTTTCAGTAAAAAAAAATTACAAATGTTGAAAATTTGATTTTCCCAAAACCAAATTGGTAATGTTTTTTTGTTTATTATTTATTTTGTTATTTAAAAATTTATTAGAAAAATATTTTTAATTAGACAAATTATTTTTTCCCTAATTATTTTTTGGTCTTTTACATTTGAAAACATTCATTTTAGTTTTTTAATTGTGAAATTTGACTTAGTAGAGTAATTTTTTAAAATTTAGTTTAAATGTTATTCATGAAGGTGAGTTTTGCATTTTTTTTAATATTTATATTTCATGATTCAAAAATTAGTTAACTTTGATAGTCTTCATGTAAATGAATCTAATGGTATAAGTTTCAAATCTTGACTTGATTTAAAAAGACTTGAAAAAGGTGTCTCAAAATGCAAAAACAAAATCATGTTTTTCATTTTAATAGTTTCCTAATGGTCTGTTTTTGCTTATAAATATGAGGTTATTTCGTAAGAACAATGTATTATTTGCATTGTTTTCATGTTGATGAATGCAACGATACAACTTTCATGATTTGAATCAATATGCAAAAAAACTTTAAAATTGTGACTAGAAACTAAAATAAATATGTTTTTGCATTATTTTGCTTATGAAAAAGAGGTTATTTGATACAAACAATAGTTCACTCTCACTATTTTCATGTTGATGAATTCAACGGTACAACTATGATGACTTGAATTGGTTTAGAAAGGTTTTAAAATCATGTCCAAAAATTGCAAAAATTATTTTTTGCACTTAGTAAACTCAATTTATATTTACCAATGAACAATTTTATTCTTCTACAATAAAAAGAAGATTACATATGAAATTCCTAAGACAGACATAATTTGGAGCATAAAAAACAAACATAAACAGGAAAACTATTGCTTGAACATATTGTTGGAGCATTATTTGTCACACTTGATAACATTTGACACGCATGCAATACATACTTCGAGCAAGGTATGAACTCTATTGTGAATCAATTCATGCATTGCCTCATCCTCCGGCTATGTGAGAGAGTCACAATAGAAGGATAGACAACTCAAGAAAGAGAAATTAACACCTTGAGTGGTGTGTATCTTACTCATCACATGTATTGAGGTTTCTCATTTAGGTGTTTCAGGTGGTTTTGGGGCATCAATTTCTAATTCAGATATGAGGAAGTGCAACAGAGATCATGCTGCGAATAGAAATGAAAATGGTTGAATTTTTTTTAGCATATTGGTTAAGGATTTAAGGGACGCTAGGTCAAAGAGGAAGAAAAATTACATTCAAGTTTTTAAATAAAAGGAAGATACAACAACAAAAATGGATAAATCAAACAAGGAGTTCAAAATAATGCACATTGAAGATTTCTGCTTATAGTGTAAAGCATAAACTTTGGCAAGACATCCGACACACTACTGACATGAAGATTTTATAGTCATTATTATATGAAAATTGTAAGACTTAAAAACTTTGTTTTTTGAAAAATTCGCGCCTATAAGTCGTGTTAGAGAGTGTCCAAGGTGTTCAAGTAAAATAATATTTTTAATTAACACAGAGGATGGGTGTTCGACATGTGTCAAAAACATTTTGACAAGTGTCAATGTTAGAGGAGTTTCGGACACGTCGAGACACCATTCAACATAAGTGCTGATTTTTCATTGGTGTGTGACTTAGGAGATCAAATAAAGTATAATAGGATTGGTTCCTTTATTGAAGTAGGAAAATTCAGTTTTGGGAAATAATGTGTGGAGGAGAGAAGACACATCAAGATGAGATCTTTCTGTTGACTTTAACAACATCTTATACCTAGTAAAAGTTAAATCATGAACTTTTTCTAAGGCTAAAATGGATAGAACTCAATGGTATTCTTAGATTGATATATTGATTTTATAGTTTGTTTATTTTTTTCTATATCATCCACTATGGTTACATGTCAACTAAAAAACTGATATTGGGAAAGACTTTATTTTAGTCATTTAAAACTCTTCACTTTAATTTATTTATGGAAATACTTCAAAAAATTTAATATTCCAAAACCAATAGTTAAATATCTTACAACCCAAAATAACACATCCATTCATTGTAAAATCAACCAATAAAACTATGTGCCCTGTGGTACTACAACATACTCTCAAAAGATACAACCTTGGAGGCTTAACACCTACATGCTTATTACACTAAATTCAATAAGATGTTCAAAGTTATCCCAAAATTAGTGTACAAAGTAATAAATGTCATTTTCAAGAGATCAAACATTTTTTAAATGACTTACTTTAACTGGAATCCATTTAGCAATTGCCTTGGATTTACTTCCATGATTATTGTTGAATCCCTTCAAAGCACATTAAGAAAAACATACATGTATATTGTACAATTAAAATATTGATGTCAAATACTAATGATAAAGTAAATGTGTTACAAAATAAACATTGGCCTTAGGACATATAACCACCAGTTGTCAATGTCCACTGGATTGGAGAATATTAAGTTATTATAATGCATACATTATTTAAATTGATTTTTTTAGTTTTACTTACCCATTCAAGGAGGCTCCTAGGTAGACATCTCTTTGTGAATTCTGCATCCATTTTTTAATATAATCCTCATATTCAAACCGTGATTGCCCTAATCTCTATATGGACTGTGACTCAAGGAATCCATGCATAGAGCCATTCCCCGATCGCAGATTTAACTCATTCATATGCCTATTGTTGTTAAAAGAAAGTAAATTATGCATCAATTTAAAATAATGAATTAGGTAATGGACTCTGATTTAAGTTTACTTACATAATCCACAATTGTATAACAACGATGTTCAGACATTGACCACTATGTGTTATTTCCCCAAGATCTTCATGCTTTATGTACAAAGGGACATTATCATTGTACACCCGAAACATAGTTGCATCCCACAACACCTGCATAGGCTTGAGGAAAAGCTGTGGGATCATCAATTTCATATGGTATATGGAATCATCATCATGTTTCAGCCTATGAACAGGCTTCGTAAGTCCCTTTGGTACATGTTTATCCTACATAGTTAATAAACATAATTCAATGACAATCAACACTTTATTTATAACAAATAATTTTTGGATAATAATAAACATGAAAAGAAAGAAATACCTTTTTTGGAAAAGGTTGTACAAGATGTGCCAGCCAAGCATGGACAATGTTAAGGGTCTGCCCCACTAACTGAACCTCTTCAGTGGATATAGGGACGCGAGCATTAACATCTCAAACTTTCTCAACCCCCACCTTCACTAGATCATTGCCCAAAGGGACATGGTGCAGGGTTGTCAACCCCTCATAAATTCTTCCAAGGGCGACCAAGAGGGGAGGATGTTATTAACATACAACCCACACTTGTCTGATGTAGTCGCGTCTGGGTCCTACCCCAAGGGATTAACACAGCTTCCCTTTGTGCTAACACGGGCACTAGAAGGAGCTACCTTAGGCTCAATAGAAGGTACAATTCCTTAGGACTGCATTTGGCTTAAGGACAACATTAGTTGTCTCCCAGATATTTTGTGTCAGCTTCTCCTTAATATTTTGTTTCAATCGATCCAGCTCTGCTGAAGTTGGTCCAAAGTATTTCCTGATCGGCACATCGACTCCAACAACATGAACATGGCCAGGGAGTTGTGGTCGTCCAATGGCAGTAATCAATACATCTTCACGTCCATGGGCTACCATGTGTGGATTGCTCTTCTAGGGAATCCTGCAATCAACAAAATATGAAACTATTTACGAACTATTGTTGTTATTATATATAATGACCATTGAAACTAAAAATTAACTTACAATCCTATCAGTAATTTGGCATGTCGCCTCAGATGTCATCTTCCACTTCATGTGTCGTCTAATGAGAGATGGAGGTTGCTTGCTCCAATCAGTTTTGTTGTTTTTCCTCCATTGACTTTTGTTCAAGAAAATCATAACCCCTATAAGACAACATGTAAAGGGCAGTGTTTTGTTTCTGGATGGACTGCACCTTCTTTCTAACATCCTGTGACAAATAGATAGTATATCAATAAAATGCTTAAATCAATTATAAATGTCAATTTGAAAAAGTTGAAGGACTACAAATAACCTCCCATGAAGTGTATCTACGGATTTGAAAAAATTGGTTCAACTTCTCTTTGTTGATATCGTACTTCTCATAGACGTTGTTATCGTCATCCTCCTTATCTTGTGCTAGAGCCCATTTGGAGGTTAAATCTCACATAAATTGCCTCCATCGTTCTTCTACGGCATGGAAGATTTTCTTCTTCGTCCTTTTATCCAACACTTCCAAAATATCAAATTCAAACTCATATACAAAAAGACATGTTATAGTTAGTGAATAACAACAATGTAAGCAATTTAATTGAAATACCTAAATGTTCTCCCAAATCAAATCCTTCTGAGTTGTAGGAACCTATTTCCAGTTAACATATGTAACATCCACCTTGTCTTGGGTGATGACCCGCAAATAGATCCTAATCCTTAATTTCTTTTTGTGGGAACCATCAACTTTTCCAGTGGGAGGATCCATATGAACCAGTGGTCTCTCCACCCCCACGAGTCTAGCAGACAATAATCTGAGTCATATGTCTTTTCTAGTCCTCTTCGACGTAGACGGTGAAGGTGCTAACTCAGTACGAGAAGAGCTTAGTGGTGTAGCCATGTGCCTGCTAAAAAAACCACATTAATTAAAGTCAACTCAAAAGTATAGTAATTTATGTAATTGCAAATATGGAAACACCTATATATAAAAAATGATTACATTATACGATGTTAATTAATTCTCCTTCGTCATGATCATTACGATTTGCATAGGCGTCGTTAACTTCTTCTTCTCCATTGATGTTAGGTATGTGTGTGGAAAAATGAGTATGACAAGTGTCATACACTAATTTCGTCCGGGGACCATTGTTTGGTGGCATGCAACCTTCGCTTGACCGCCTCAAGGTACTTAACACCCATCGTTAGGCAATCCGTGAAGTTCCGCAACATACCGGAAGTCGAAAGGAAGCATTGTTGCACAATCCGTAAAGTTCCGCAACATGCCGGAAGTCGAAAGGAAACATTGTTGCACAATCCGTAAAGTTCCACAACATTCTGGAAGTCAAAAAGGGCATTGTTGCATAATCCATAAAGTTTCGCGACATTCCGGAAAGAAAATAGGTGTCATTACATAATCCGTAAAGTTTCGTAACATTTCGGAAGGAAATCAACAGAAAAACACAAAAGAGGGGTATATTTAGTATAATGGGGGTGCAAATAGCAATTGGATTCTGGGCATTTTCTTGCTTAAGGTGAAAGCAACCTAGCTTGCCTGGGCGAGTTGGGCGGCAACCACCTCCCCCATTTTGTTAAAAAATGGCTTTCGAGACTTCCGTAATGCTTCCATAAAATTCCCATAACCCTAAATAAGCATATTTCACTTAATATAGGTGAGAAAGAAGACAAAAAAAGAATAAAGTCAAGTCTTATATGCTTCCGTAAGGCTTCCATAACTTTTCCGTAAATTACAAAAGAAGGGGTGAACTTATCAAGATGGGGGGTGCAAATAGAAATTTTCAAATTTCTTAATTTGGGCCTTCCAGAACAGTTTCGAAGCAGGGTTGCTTATGGAGGAAGCAACCCAGCTCGCCTCGGCGAGCTGAGCGGCAACCTCCTCCCCCCTTTTCCTATAAATAGGTGAAGGGAGGCTGTTCCAAATATCCCTAACCCCCTTGGCTATGCATTTCAGCTGTTTTGGGTGAAAAAAAATTGTTTCCGTGAAGAAAATCCAAGCCGAGGTGCCTCCGTAACGCTTCCGAGATGTTTCTGTGAGCAAATCCGTGAAGGTTTTCCGTCGTTCTTCACCGTTCTTCGTTCGTTCTTCATTCTTCAACGGGTAAGTTTTCGAATCCGAGACTTTTAATTCATTTCTTGTTTTTTTAGCTTTCATCTTCATTTCGTTCATTTTCGGTTTTCTTTTCTTCCGTTTTTAACGAGCTTTAACCGATCGTTTAAGCCGTTATCTCGCCTAATAAATGATAAAATGAATTTCAACCGATCATTTGCGTTGTAATCTCGTTTAATCACTGGTAAAACAAAATCTAACCGATCGTTCACACTGTAACCACAGTTAAACCAAAAAAGGGCAAAATAATAATAATATAATCAAAATATCTTGAAAAAATAATAATAAAATAATCAATATCTTTGAATATAATAATAAAAAAATCAATCGGACGTTTTTCTTTGGAAGTTTCCTTGAATGAATTGACTAATAACCAAAGTGAAACTAAGGCTAAAATCAACTCACAAATCAAGCTTTGTCCGCAAAAATCACTAAAAACCATTTTAAGGTCCAACGCCTTAAACGGTCCTCTTTGCTTTTATCGGTTAACATGGACCGTTCAAAAGCATAAAATCAACACATAACTTTACGCTTTTGCAAGAACTACGTAGGTCTGATTTCCTCATCGCAATTGAGGATACGTAGGAGCAAAAGCCTCGCTTTTGTCGACCACCCCAAGAGATCATTAATGGTCTAATGCCTTAACGTTTCTCTCCTTTCACAACCAAGAGATCGTTAATGGTCCAATACCTTAATGCTTCTCTTCTTTCAAAAGAATCAAAAGATCATTTAATGGTCCAACGCCTTAAATGACCTTTGTTCAATTAAAATCTATCTTGCGAAAAAAGATCAAAACAACTTAACCAACGTTTAGTTCTCAAAGAACTACGTAGGTCTGATTTCCTCATCGTAATTGAGGATACATAGGAGCAAGGGAAACACCCTTGTCGACCACAAAAAGATAAAAAATACAAAAAACATAAAAAGCATAAAAACACAAAAAGACATAAAAAAGGGAAAATAAAACATTTTGAAGGCATATTTGCACACTTGATTAAAGGTTGTCGTCCCTTGTGATGGACGCGTGGGGTGCTAATACCTTCCCCGTGCGTAAATACAACTCCCGAACCTTTCACACTTAAAGTTCGTAGACCACACCTTTCTGGTTTTTCCGACGTTTTCCTCGAATAAACGTTGGTGGCAACTCCGCGCATTTTCCTCCCTTGGAAGATGCACCCACGAGCCCCGCGTCGCCCTCCCGCCGAAGGGTAGGTTGCGACAACAAGTATCAAGGGTTGAATCATCATCTTCAAGATTAACACCAATGATTTTTCTGTGTAGAACCACTTACCACCTTTCATCACAAGGATCTTGAACACAAACACCTGTTTGGCTTGTTCTAAAAACACACATAGTAAATTTAACACAATTAAGCTCCCAATTTTCTTCAATGACTCCAAAGTAAGGCATGAATGCCAGACGAAGATTGTCATCATTTGCAGTAGCAAAGTGTTGGGATTTAGCCTTAAGACTAACCGCATAGTTTTGTATTGTACTCTTGTGATTTGGTGTAGAATGAATACTTGTTGATATCCTATCCCTTCCAAGTTCTAACATTTCTTTTAGGCCCATCTGCTAACTTCCTTAACGTTTCAGAAGCATTATCATTACCAAAGATTGTATCTTTAAACTAATTTAGAAAAGTCTTGTTGTGCTCTTTTAACACCATATTCTTGGTCATTTTTTGGTCACTTTCCTTGACTAGGGCTTCGTGTCGAACTACGTTTGGTACAAATTCATTACTGTTATTCAATATATATAAATGAGCTTATTTCAATTCCTCTAGACCCGAAGTTATAACATGCAACCCTAGTGAACCCTTACCTCCCACTCTTTCCTCATGTTGAGACTTGGGAAGCCCCACAAGTTTTACCTTTTCAATGTACTCTGAACAAAACTCAATAGTTTCTTCTGCAATGTACCTTTCAACAATGGATGCTTCAAGATGGTGCAGATTCTTTGTATACCCTTTTAAGATCTTTATGTGTAACCTTTCAACATTTCACATTGATCTCCAACTATACGACATGTAAGCAGTGACATGAATTCCACCACAATCAAGTATGCACCTGGAGAACAAAGTGAAATGCACTATACTGAAATTTCATCAAATTTAAGAAAAGAGAGCTAACCTATACATATGAATCTACTATAAAAAATGACTCTTCTTAAACTGTCCAAACAAACAATTCAAGATTCAATACAATGATTAATCCAAACTGTCTAGAAGAATCATTGTATTAAATCTCAAACAAGAAACTAAGGTTCACTCATAATGAACATAACTTGTATATAAATAAATAATAATTAATCACATAAAATAAGTTATAAAAGGATTTATAACAGAAAAAAACCTGAAAAGAGTATGAAAGACATTTGCACTTGTTAAGATGGTCACTAACAATAACAATGAATGTCATGAGGATGATGCAAACGGGAAAATGAAAAGTGCCTACAAATTACAATTACAATTACCCTAACATGAAGAAATAAGAAACTGAAAATAGTTGTTTTTAGTTCAAGCTAAGTGTTATGCCTGATGAAGACTATTCTTGTGTAAAAAACTGCCACTTTTTTCTTCATTATGAGAACTCAGAACATGGGTTTGGTGGCACAACAAATTGGTGGAGGGCATCATAGATTAAGATTTTGATAGTGTGTTTGGGTATTTAATTTTACATTTATAATGAAACCAAAAAAGTTAGGAGATCATTTCCTGTTGACGCACACAGACTTGCGAACATTTGGTTTTGGCCCAATATTGATATGGAAGATGAGGCAGGTAAGGCTATTCAGAGATGCTTCGCCAGCAGGCTCACATATTGTGCCAAATACAAACCTGCAAGGCTCACATATTGTGCCAAATACCTTTGCCACTTTTTGAAGCTTATGTCAGCTTCATAGCATGGAAAGCTCAGCATAAGATGTGTGTAGAGAGAGAGGATATTTAAATTTTATATATTCGCATTCTAAAATAAAGTTGTTAAGTTTTACAATTTTCATATAATAATAATGACCATAAAAAATTACTAATAATTGCAAGAATGTTTGCTATTACAAGCAAAATCCCACTATAAACAGATGACTTATAGTGGGCTAAAAGTTCGTCTATAAAATCTTTGTCGATAAATTCTATCATTGACCTCGAACAACATCGATAATACAGAGAACTTAGTTCTCAATAATTAATGAGTAAAAATAAACCTATGCTAGCATGTATAACAAATTACAATGAACTAAACCCACTGTGGGTTTTTTACCATTGACCAACCCATTGTAATATAGATGGTTTAGTCGTTGGTAATAGAATGTGTTTTTTGCACAATAAAAACCCACTGTAGTCCAGTGGGTTTAACCTTTGGTAATTATGTGTTTTAAAATTAATTTTTTTTACGAAATTATCAAAACCTATAAAAAAAGTACTTATTTAAACATAATATAAAAATAGTACCTATTTAAACATAGAATTAATCCATAACAATATTTCATTTATATATATATAACCATAATGCTGGTTGAGGTCACTCACATATGCTTTAAGTTCCCTAATGTTGTGGACTATCTCTTCTTGTGTCTTTTGATGTTGTTCTTGTTGCTTTTTCATTTATTGTTCAATTCTTTCATTTGCTTATGAGACTTGTTCAGCCACCCACGCTGGAACAATGGTTTGAGATGACTTAAAAGATGCTTGCTTAACTTGGGTTAGTGATTCCACACCAAGCCTATAATGGGAGGACATGTCTCCAGCCCTATAAAGAAGTCCCTGAGACTTGCCTCCAACAACATCAACCCACAATTTAACTCTTGATTCAGTGTTAATGGTCTGTGTCCCACCACTAGAGCCTTCTTGCAATTTCTTCTAAAAGTCTCCCTAATTAAATGAAAAAAAAAACTCAATCAAAGTTAATTTCTTACTAAAAAATTAAACAATTTATATAACATGTTAACTTACATAGGTTTGCTCATATCTCTTATCCACCCAGGTGTTGTCCTTTTTCCTAATGTTTGTCTCCTTGAACACCTCATCAATGTCAAGAGGTCTACCAAGCCTGTGCAACTTTAAAATATTTAGATATATAAGTATGTCATGTAAAAAACATATAAATAAACTTATTACACTACTAAAATGCACCAACACGCATATTACATTAGTTTATCGCACAAAATGCACCAAATTTAATGGTTCAACACATTTAGGTACATTACTCAAATTTCCATAATGTCGTTTGAGACAATTATTGATAAAAAAACAACAAAAAGGGGGGAAACAAAATCAGAATGAAACAAAAAAAAAAAAACATTGAAGGATCGGAACAATGAGTGAGAGAGCAAAGATAATGTGGAACCACCCAAATTGGTCCATTTCAATCTTTAATGCTTCTTAAAATTATGCTATTGCAACAACACAAAGCATGAGGAACAACCCTTGATTTTCCTTTTTAGCTTTTGTCAATACACCTTTACTATTTTTACTAACTCCAACAATAAGTTTAACATCACATTGTTAACTCAATTACCCCATAATCTAATTTCAATATTCAACACATTTGGTAAATAATAGGGTAGTTAATTAGTTGATTGTTGCTGGCTTTTACAAATCAACATATGCTTTCATGAACCTATTGCTAATTACCCCATAATCTAATTTCAATATTCAACATATTTGGTAAATAACAGGGTAGTTAATTAGTTGTTTGTTGTAGGCTTTTATAGATCAACATATGCTTTCACAAACCTATTACTACTAGCACTAAAAATTGTGGCCAAGTACTACCCAGGAAGACTATGCAAAGCGCTTATCATGAACCTATTGCTACCAGTACACAATATGCACCAATTTTATGGGTTCATATTCATAAGCTAGAATAGAAATTAAAGCGGCATTTACACTAATGTAAAATTTTATGGGTCCATATTCATTAGCTAGAATAGAAATTAAAGCAGCATTTACACCAATGTAAAACATACCAAACGCACAATCCAATCAAGGGTTGAGATAGATCCCCCTATGTGCACAAACCCCCCTTATTGTTAGACTATTGGCAAGCATACCAATGTCGTCTGCAAGATACAGATTTTATAAAAGGGATCATCTCTACAAGGACTTGAGATACTTAATTCCTCCGAATAAAACTAAATAGTTCAATAGTTATGTATAAATTCAATAGAAATATCATGGGTTTGTCTAACTAACGAAAAATAACTAAAGTAACGGAATATCAAAACTAACGGAATTTAGTGCATCAGAAATACGTAAAATTACTAAAACAATAATAACGAATTTAATTAATTCAAGAAAAGATTCATACATATATACAATATAAAAAAATACATAAGGGTACAAAGATTACATCCAATCCTTTGGAGAAACTAGTCGATCATTGCGTAGAGCACAAGATCAACACGAGAAATGACGAAGGATGTGATCCACAATCACAACTTTGTAGTGTCCAGGCTCCACTTTCTCACTTCTTCTTCCTTGCTGCATGTTTTCTCTTGCATCTTCTTCTGGTTCTTTCATTTGCCTTCCTTTGCATGGCTTTTTATAGAAAAAAAAAAAGAGAAGAAACTGTCAGACCAGCTCGCCTAGGCGAGTTGGTTGCTTAACACTGAAGGTCCTCACTCACCCAGGGGAGCTGTAGCTAGCCCAGGCTAGTTAGTTGCTTAGGTCCAAAGAAACTTGATTAGCCTAGGCGAGCTAGTTGCTAGCCTGGGCAAATGGTTGTTTGAAATCTTGGAAAAATTACCATTTTGCCCTTCTTTTTAACTTGGTTTCTGGATCTAACAAAAAATCACCAAAACCTACAGAATCATGGATGAATCTTCCATATTTAAACAAAAACATTAGTATATATAAAACAACTAAATTTAAGGGAAGTTTATAAGAAAAATATTACAATTGAAAGATAAGTGCTAATATTTTAATCCCAAAAATAACTAAAATATGACACTTATCAACTCCCCCCAACCTAGAATCTTGCCTGCCCTCAAGCAAAGTATAGAAAGAAAACTACGAAAAATAATAGTATAAGTATAAAATAAAAATGCTTCAATATTTCAACACCAAAAACTATGAGCATGCTTTGTAAAGAATCAACCTCCAAATTGATCAGAACAACATTTTTCAAAATGCAACAATGAGAAATGAAAGTACAAAGATGAAATTCACATAACCAAATGAGATTAAGATCAATTTTCATTTTTTTCTAAAGAACATCAAAGAAAACACCCGATTCATTCAAATAGAGGAAAATCTCTCAAAGGTGTATAATTCTCACACAGGCAAGTGTTTCATCTCAATTTCAATCACTGATATGTCATAAATCAATTTTGCAAGTCAGTTCCCATCAAATCAAAGACAAAGTGTATAATCATCATGGATCATTAAGGCTTTTAAGGTTGGGCCTGGCTTTGAAAGAAATCTTGGTTTTTCATGATATTCAAAAATACCTTGAGAATAGGAGAGCAACATAAAAAAAAGCTAGCAATTGAAATGAATCATCACTTCCTATCCCTTCCCTTTTCAACCAAGTATTTCTATTCCAAAATCCCAACTTAATAAATTTACAACAACTTTGTATAGTTTATGATAAAATGGAACATGATTCACACATTTTATTTATTCACAAAGAACTTGTTTCCCTTTTTTTCTTTTCTATTAAATATTTAATTTACCTTAATATCTACATTTAAAAACAGAGTATTTATATCACATTAGCCATCAAATGATAGAAATCCCCAACAAAGCACATTTGCTTTCCTAACCTAAGGTAAGGTAGGAAAGTTTTATCCTAGGTAGTTCCAACAAAATATGAAGTGTTTGGCTCAAAAAGCTTGCAAATGGTAAAACAATATACATTGAGATAGCCTTTTGGCCAGTGGCTTAAAATGTACAAAAAGAAAGAATGCCTAAATCATATCCATGAATCATATGTTATAACAATTAGAAATTCATGAAAAATCAACTATAAAAAATATCAATGAGGAAACTCAATGTAAAATCTGTGGTTGCACACAGTCACTAAAGCTTAAGGTTTGTTTCCATGTTCAAATCAAATTAGTGTTTTGAAGGTTGTTCTTTTATCAAGTCCATGCAAAAACATCTAAATTCATTTGGTTATTTGGGAAATCCATTCATTGCTTCCATTCTCAATGTTTTAAAAAAAAAATCACTTTGTTGTGTTCTGATCATCAAAAGTAAGTTTCAAAAACATTGGTTGTTGATTCTTTCCAAAGAATGTTATGTCCAAGAAAAATTTCATGATTAAGTCCCAAAAAGAGTTATATATAATCTACAACTACACTAACGTAACAAAATATATCAAAGCACGTGTAAATCAGACAAAAAGACAATCTCGCATAAGTTTTCAAGCAAAAAATCCAAAACAATAAATAAGATACTAAAGTACTAAAAATTTTAGTACAAAGCGATAAATAAACATAAAGACAAGTTCACCAATTTTTTATGATCATGGATAAGGAGCTAAGTCTCCTTGACGATCATAGTTGAGGAGCTCAATCTCCTCCAATGTAATAATCAATGGTGTCTACCATGTCTTCAACCTCATCTCATCTTCCTCCTTCTGAAAAATAGGCTTGTCCCCAGGCCATGCAATGATAGCTGTAACAAAATAGATTAGACATTCAAAAACATAATTCATGAATAAAGACTCAAAAGTAAGGTTCAGACATATAAGACATAAGATTAAAGTAACAGAAATTAAGACAAAGTTTAGAAACACAGGGTTGCCTCTCAGGAGCGCTTCTTTAACGTCTTTTAAGCTCGACGTCCTTGTTACAGCTTAGGCTCCACTATTGCATCATCCATAATTATTCTATTCTTTGTAAGCAAATCCTTCATGAATTGAGCATATGTTGGCATCTGCTCCAACACCTCAGAAAAAGGAATGTTAATTTGCAGTCATTTGAAAATGTCTAAGAAACTTTCCTTATCTTTCTTTGACAGACCATGTGGATAAGGAAGATGCTCAACTGGTGGATGGTTTACTATAGCTTTGCCTTTGTTAGTGGCTTGTTTCTTTGATTTTTGCTTCTCTTCTTAACTTACCACTTTTTCTTCCACTTTTTCACTAATCACCACTTCATCATTTTTCTCTTTTTCTTTTTTCAACTCCTTCTTTATTCTTTTTCTAACCATTATCCTTCAAACCAACCACAGTCCCCCACCTTGTTGTAATTGAATTACATTGTTCCTTTGAGTTAATCGGCAAATTTCCCCATTTAGGGTACTTTTAAAAAGTATTTCCCCAGATGGGGTTATTTTAAAAGATATTCCGGCAGGGGGCACTTTTGCACATAAAGTGCATGCATGGCCCAAGCAAACCGTCAGTGGGACTGGCAGGTTCGCTGTTGGTGAAGGACTCGCCACTGCAAATGGCGATATGCACATGCAAGGTGAAGGACTCACCACTGGGAATGGCGACATGCACATGCAAGGTGAAGGACTCACCACTTTGACTGGCGAGTTCCCACCACGTAGGCTCAGGGCTAGGCGTCAGGCCATGCAGGTGCAGTAGGCGCAGGTGCAGAGAGTGCAGGAGGGAATCGCCATTCTCATTGGCGGGTTGGGCTTTGCGCCATTATAAAAGAAGAAGCTGGATGAGTTCCACAGCTGCGCTTGCATTGATTTCTTCTTCTTCTACATATTACTCCAATACATTGCGATTCTTCTTGTTTTCTTTTTGGTAAGCATTTTATAATGGTAAATATTTGTTGTGTTATATATATATATATATGTGTGTGTGTGGGTGTGTGTGTGTGTGTGTGTGTGTGTGTGTGTGTGTGTGTGTGTGTTAACTTAATTTTAGTGAAAATTATTTACGTTAGGTTTGTTTATCTTTGTAGGACAGTGCTTCATTCTTCCTGTTACGTGATTTCTCCTCTTGCTATTACGTGGTTTCTCCTCCTCCTATTACGTAGTTTTTCTATTTGGTAAGTGTTTCTTAATTTGGTAACTTTAGTTAATATGTTAATATTATTGAAGTTAGGTTTTTTAAATTGTATGTTATTAGTTGTGTTATATATACCTATATATATATATATATATATATATATATATATATATATATATATGTTAGGTTAGTTTTAGTTAATTTGATAATATTATTTTTTTAAAAATTTTGTAAATTAGTATAGTATTAATTATTTTATATATAGATATGCTAAGTTTGTTGATGTTAGGTGAAACTTTTAAATTTTAAGTAGTACGTTCAAATATTAATATTATTTATGTTATATGTATATGTTACAAATTTTAGTTTGTATATTATTATTTGTATGCTAGTTGTAGTTGATTTATTAATATGATTTTGTTAAGATTTTTAAAATTTGTATGTTATTATTTGTGATAAAATTATTTGTACGTTAATTTTAGTTGTTATGTTATTATTATTTGGTTTAGATTTATTAGGTTTGTATGATATTATTTGTATTATATATATGGAATTTTAGGTTTAGTTAGAATGTGAATATTATTTAGTTTATTTAATTATAGTTTTTATTGAAATATATGATACTTTATTAATTTTATACATATACATTGTTTAAATTTTTTATTCCATAGTAATTTTTTTATTTATTACCATTTTTTTGTATAATATATGTTATTTAATTTAAATTTTAATAATTGGAAAAAAAATATGGTCATTTATTTAAATTTATGTAGGTATTTTAATATTTAATTTTGTTATTTGTAGAGTATTTTAGTTAGTAAATTAAGTTTTGTTGTGTTAAATTTATGTACATGTTTTATTTTATAATTTTGTTATGTACGTATTTTAATTTGGTCATTTATTTAAATTTATGTTGGTATTTCAATTTTTAATTTTGTTATTTGTAAAGTATTTTAGGTAGTATTTTAAGTTTTTTTTTTGTTAAATTTATGTACGTGTTTCAATTTTTAATTTTGTTATGTATTTTAATTTGGTCATTTATTTGAATTTGTGTAGGTATTTAATTTTTAATTTTGTTATTTGTAGAGTATTTTAGGTAGTATTTTAAGTTTTTTTGTGTTAAATTTATGTACGTGTTTAAATTTTTAATTTTGTTATATATTTTAATTTGGTAATTTATTTAAATTTTTGTAGCTATTTTATTTTTAATTTTATTATTTGTAGAGTATTTTAGGTAGTATTTGAAGTTTTGTTGTGTTAAATTTATGTACGTGTTTAAATTTTTAATTTTGTTATGTATTTTTAATTTGGTCATTTATTTAAATTTTTGTAGCTATTTAATTTTTAATTTTGTTATTTGTAGAGTATTTTAGGTAGTATTTGAAGTTTTGTTGTGTTAAATTTATGTACGTGTTTAAATTTTTAATTTTGTTATGTATTTTTAATTTGGTCATTTATTTAAATTTTTGTAGCTATTTAATTTTTAATTTTGTTATTTGTAGAGTATTTTAGGTAGTATTTGAAGTTTTGTTGTGTTAAATTTATGTACGTGTTTAAATTTTTAATTTTGTTATGTATTTTAATTTGGTCATTTATTTAAATTTTTGTAGCTATTTAATTTTTAATTTTGTTATTTGTAGAAGTTTTTAGGTAGTATTTGAAGTTTTGTTGTGTTAAATTTATGTACGTGTTTAAATTTTTAATTTTTTTATGTATTTTAATTTGTTCATTTATTTAAATTTTTGTAGCTATTTAATTTTTAATTTTGTTATTTGTAGAGTATTTTAGAGCATTTATTTAAATTTGTGTATGTATTATTATTTTTAATTTTGTTATTTGTTCAAATTGATGTATTTTGTTATTTATTCAGATTTTAATTATGTGGTATGTATATTTAATTGATTTTTCGTAACAGTAGTTAGTTATTTTAATGTAAAATTTTTGTTGTCAATTTTTTGTATTATATTTTATTTTACAGTATCAATGGCACCTTCGTCGTCATCTTCATCTAGTATACACATTAAGTCTAGTCCAATAGATGGAGACGTTTTACGGATGCAAGCTAAACATGTTTCAGAACATGTTTGGAATGGGGAACCAGACAGAAAATTACACATCAGACGAGTTGTCCCCATCTATCAAGGACTAGAAGAAATACCAGAGGAAATTATTCCTCTGCTTCGACGACAATTTGGATTTTATTGGATAATGAAGATGGGGTACCTAAAATTAAATTTGTCATTAATTACAGCCTTGATTGAAAGATGGAGGCCCGAAACATACACGTTTCACTTGAGATGCGGAGAGGCTACGATTACTCTTCAAGATGTGTCAGTTTGATTAGGTCTTCGTACTGACGGGGCACCATTAATTGGTCAGACTAATCTTGATTGGGCTGAATTGTGTGAAGAATTGTTGGGAGTCAGACCACAGGAAGCTGAACATCAAGGCAGTGTGGTCAAATTAAGTTGGCTGGCTCAACATTTTTCACAAATAAATATCAATGACGGCAACGTAGAACAATTACAAAGGTTTACCCATGCATGGATCCTCAGATTAATAGGAGGTGTTCTATTTGTTGACAAAAGCAGCAGTAAAGTTTCCCTAAGGTACCTCCAATTTTTACGGGACTTTGAACAGTGCAGCACATATGCATGAGGACCTATCGTGCTTGCTTATTTATATAGAGATGTGCAGCGCCACCGATTACAAAATTAAATCAATCGGAGGTATGTGCATCTTAATCCAAATGTGGGCATGGGAACGCTGCACGACTTTGGCTCCAAAGAGAACTCCTCCTGTAATAGAAAATAAATCACTCGAACACAGGTTAGTTGTTTTAAAAAAAAATCATTTGAAAATAATCAATAATGTAACGCGTTGCCACTAATTGCGACGTGGAAACCAACATATTGGCAATGATGATCTAATAGTTTTCCGTCGCAAATTGGATGTCATGAAACGCCATGAGGTAAGAAGATTATTATGTATTCGTTAAATAATAAATAAAATGTCATGTTTAAGTCAAAATTAACAATTGTGTGTTATTGTATGCAGTTTCTGTGGGAGCCTTACACAACAACTGTTATGTCGATGTTGCCTCCTATTTGTTTGGTTGGTAGTGTGGCGTGGTTCGCAGTGGTGCCACTCATTTTTTTCCATGTTGTAGAGTGGCACCAACCCGATAGAGTGTTGCGACAATTTGGAATGCAACAACCTATTCCAGAGTCTCCTTCGCAACTACAGAATATCCATGGCTAACGCTGAAAGGCAAACAAGATGAAAATTGGTTCCAACTGTTAGTCCCAATGATTAGTCAGTGGAATAATCGAGCTGAGTTTATGGTCAATGTTTATCCTCGACAGGAGGGTCTATTGAGTTTTAACTCTGATTACATGGTCTGGTATAGGCGAAAAATAAAGATGTTTGTCGACCCAAATAATGCAAACACAACTACATTGGTATTTATTTCTTTTTAAATATTTACCTTCAATTTATTTTTTAAAGCATCGACATTAATTTCCTGACCCTGATAATTGCAGGGTGAAGTTGCGGAGACATTGCAGTATATGGTGTCACCACAAGGGCGGAACACATGGACAGTTGATGATCTCGTGCCTTATGTGGAGAATATAACGATTTTATCCGAAGAGCAAGAGAGGATCACTGAGCCTGTGGCACATGGTCCAGCATCAGAGCGTCGATTTCCCCCACAACAGTTTCACATGCTTCAGTCAAGTGTTGAAACTCGAGGTTTTGACAGACGAAGGGAGATTGTTCAAGCGGAAGATTTTTCCCAACAAATGGAGTAGCGTGGCCATGGAATGTATTACACGCCACCAACATTTTCTCAGTATCCTTCGCAAATGTATCAGTATCCTTTCGAAGGTCATGATACTGATATGTCTGCAAGCGAACATTCATTTGGTGGTGTTGTGGAAACACATCCTCATTTTTCATGGCCGACCATGACCCCTTCACAGCAACATGATGCCCCAATGGCAACACCTAATGCCCCATTAGCTCTGCAATGGAATGTACCCGGAGCAATACCTGATATGGGTGACTTATTAGGTGTTGATTTACGTCACGAGTTTTCTACTAAGGCTGAGCAACAAGGGCGGAGACAGCGTGCAAGAAGAAATCCTGATCGTGAAGCCCGAAGGTGGGATCGACCATGTGACACATCCTCACGCCATCACGGACACCATAATGACTGATTTTGATGTCTCTATTTAAAATTTTTGTTGTATCTTTGTAATTTGAATTTCACACTTATTTTATGGTATCTCATACTACTTGTTATGGAATTTGTTATGTAATTTCATTTTCAATGACTATTTGTTATGGAATCACCATCACGGACACCATAATGACTATTTTTATGTCGTGCATCAAACTAGAATAATAAATAAAGTTATAAAGAAAAATTAAAGTAGACAAATGAATAAAGTAATGGTAGTAACTAACGACAAACTCCAATTTCAACTTCTAAATGTAATTTTATTTCATTACATGCATCAGTCTTGAGTTTTTCCACGAACCTATTTGCTCAAATTATAAGGTTCATCATCAGACGTTATATAGATTTAAATGGTTTAGGGCTTAGGGTTTAGGTTTTAGGGTTTATGGTTTAGATTTTAGGGTTTATGGTTTATGGGTTAGGTTTAGGGCTTAGGGTTTATGGTTTAGGTTTAGGGGTTCGGGGTTAGCATTTAGGTTTAGGGCTTAGGGTTTAGGGTTTAGGGTTAGTGGTTTGGGGTTAGTGGTTAGGAGTTAGGTTTTAGGGCTTAGGTTTAGGGTTAGTGGTTAGGGTTAGGGTTTAGGGTGTAGGTTTTAGGGTTTGGGTTTATGTTTATGTTTTTAACTAAGTCCATAGTTCATCATTGTAGATAGTTCTCCTTTAGTATCAATTTGAATACCCTTAACTACAGCATTGGACTCCCCACTTTCACTCAACCTAGGTTTAGGGTTTAGTGTTTAGGATTTAGGGTTTATGGGGTAGGGCTTAGGGTTTTGGGTTAGGGGTTATGTTTAGGGCTTAGGGTTTAGGGTGTAGGTTTTAGTCTTTACAGTTTAGGGTATAGAGTTAGGGTTTATGTTTATGTTTTTAACTAACAAATTCATTGAACCCCACAAATAAGTAATGTACAGAAACCAAAATGTTATTAACTAACGAATTCATTGAACCTCACAAATTCAATACATTGAATAGAACTTGAACAAATACAAGTCACTCTCGACTAACATACATAAATTAATGATTTGAACAACTCACACGCTCAGATTGCATTGGACAGTGACGCCTGTTATGCCCTTGGGCTCCTCATCTACTACATTTTTGTCGATGCTCAGATGGTTCGACCCAATCCATCTCATTCCTTATCCTTGTTGATTTTGGCCGACCTTTTGCACGAATTGTAGTTGGGTCAGGGATAAGTGGTCATGCGTCATCAGAAGGAGGAATAGCCGCTTCATTCCCAAGAGGCCACCATTGTGCGGAGTAAGCTTTTAAGATGTGCTCATTTGTGTAAACAACATCTATATATTGGTAGTAGTTCATGCTCACGTAACCACAAGCTGCAATAATGTGTGAACATGGATAATGAAGCGCAGAATACCTTCCGCATTGACAATGATGACCATTCAAGTTAACTGCCCACTTTTGTTCGCCACGTTGCGTTATAGGGTTGAAGCTCTCCTCTACTTCAAACCTTGTGGAGTGAATATCATACACGCGAACGATGTGCGTACAAGCTTGTTCTTGATTTTTCCTCAGTTCTTTAACAAGCTTTGAACAATATACTTGTCCTTCATTTAATTTGTCTTTGGGCTTGACGGCCACGCTCACAAAATACTTTCGACACCTACTGTACGTTGATTTGATCATGCTGTTATGGGAATGTTGCGACAATCCTTTAAAACCTTATTGATACATTCTGAGAGGTTGGTTGTCATGTGGCCATATCGACGTCCTTCTCTATCATAAGTCATCGTCCATTTTTCCTTTGAAATGCGATCAATCCATGTTGTTATGGCTGGACTCAGTTGAGGAAATTTTTCTAAATTTTGATCAAAATGTGCTTGCAAGGAGTGTAGGCTGCATAAAATTAGTTATGAATAAAAATTTTAAGTATATATGAAAGTTAAATAAGCGTGACCATCAAATATGAAATCTTACCCAATTTCTTCAACATTTCTTTTTGTTTGGCATTATTGAATTTCCGATTGAAGTTACTTGCTATGTGTCGCACGCAGTAGACATGATAACCGTGGGGAGGTTGCCAACCAAGTGCTTCGTTAGTGATAGCCGACTTTATACTCGCATGTCGATCAGATTTTAGACAAATACCATTTTTATATGTGACGTGTTCACGCAAGTGTGCCAAAAACCATGACCACGTTGTCAACGTCTCACCTTCGACCACCGTGAATGCTAGAGGAAGGACACCACCATTTCCATCTTGTGATGTGGCCATTAAGAGGGTCCCACGGTATTTGCCGTACAAATATGTGCCGTCAACTTGTATGATTGGCTTACAGTACTTGAAAGCCTCTTTACATTGGCCAAAAGTCCAAAAAAATCTATGAAACTGACGGTGTTCGCGACTAACCGTATTCCCTATGATAAAATCGTCATGTAGTATTTGAAAATACGATCCAGGAGAATGATTTTGCATGTGTGTTAGACACGATGAAAGTTTCGCATATGACTCATCCCAATCGCCATATTCAATAGCAATGGCTTTCTGTTTCGCCAACCAAGCTTTTTTGTACGACACCTTGTACGCAAATTCACTGTCAATCCTCTCTTGAATCAATGAAATTTTTATTTATGGATCTTCTCTGATCATGTCTGTCAATAGAATAACAAAATTTAAATGACAATTAAGGCTAAACAATAACATAATATGAACATAAAATATGTACCTACTACACAAGTGGCAATTAAATCTGAATCAAGCTTCTCGTGATCTTGGGTCATGGTCATATTGAGACATGTGTGTGGCCCACCCCATTGAGTGACTTTCCATGAATCATTTTTTTTAGATAGAATTTCCCTCATATAGAAAGGGCAAGGACAATCTGCATTTTTATTCAAGCAACAAACGACATACTTGTCCCATTTGCTTTCAACCACTTTGAAACTTTGATGCACCTTCATAACATATTGTTTGACTGCATTCTTGACCGCATCTTTACTATCAAAATCCATGCCAACATATAATTCTTGGCCACATTAAAACTGGATGGCATCTCCAACCACAAATGTCCTCCTCATCAGGATGA